>NC_045542.1:2444718-2507218 GCF_009769535.1 Thamnophis elegans | reverse complement strand
AGAGTTCCCCAGCCAGCTTTGGCAACTTTAAGACCTGTGGACTTCAACTCCCAGAGTTCCCCAGCCAGCTTTGGCAACTTTTAAGACCTGTGGACTTCAACTCCCAGAGTTCCCCAGCCAGCTTTGGCAACTTTAAGACCTGTGGACTTCAACTCCCAGAGTTCCCCAGCCAGCTTTGGCAACTTTAAGACTTGTGGACTTCAACTCCCAGAGTTCCCCAGCCAGCTTTGGCAACTTTAAGACCTGTGGACTTCAACTCCCAGAGTTCCCCAGCCAGCTTTGGCAACTTTTAAGACCTGTGGACTTCAACTCCCAGAGTTCCCCAGCCAGCTTTGGCAACTTTAAGACCTGTGGACTTCAACTCTCAGAGTTCCTCAGCCAGCTTTGGCAACTTTAAGACCTGTGGACTTCAACTCCCAGAGTTCCCCAGCCAGCTTTGGCAACTTTTAAGACCTGTGGACTTCAACTCCCAGAGTTCCCCAGCCAGCTTTGGCAACTTTAAGACCTGTGGACTTCAACTCTCAGAGTTCCTCAGCCAGCTTTGGCAACTTTAAGACCTGTGGACTTCAACTCCCAGAGTTCCCCAGCCAGCTTTGGCAACTTTAAGACTTGTGGACTTCAACTCCCAGAGTTCCTCTGGACTGGAGGACCTCTAGAACAGAATATTGTAGTTTAGGATGAACTGTAGGGGCCTTGGTGCTCTCTATGCACTGATGACGTTACCTAGTTTGGTAATGAAACATCTGCAAGAAAACAACCGGTCAGGGAGCCCACCAAGGACCCCAGAGACACCCCTAGATGGCATCAAAGAGAGACAGAAAACAAAGTCTGTGCTATCATCTGGTTGTTCTTTGAAATGTTGTCATTCAGATCTGAGGCTGAGGCAACTTGAAGGTTTGAAGGTTTTATTCAACTTCCTGGCACTGCGTCTTCCCACTTGTTTAAAAGAGCCTCCTGAGCTACATCTGTTGCTTGTTCCAGAGCAATTTGTGCGTGTAGCCTCTGGCCATCGGAACAAACACCGGTGAAACTCGAAAAACTAGAATATCGTGCAAAAGTTCATTTATTTCAGTAATGCAACTTAAAAGGTGAAACTAATATATGAGATAAGACTCATTACATGCAAAGCAAGATAGTTCAAGCCGTGATTTGTCATCATTGTGATGATTATGGCTTACAGATCATGAAAACCCCAAATCCACAATCTCAGAAAATTAGAATATTACATGCAATCAATAAAACAAGGATTGTACATAGAACAATATCAGACCTCTGAAAAGTATAAGCGTACATATGTACTCAGTACTTGGTTTGGGCCCCTTTTGCAGCAATTACTGCCTCAATGCGGTCTGGCATGGAAGCTATCAGCCTGTGGCACTGCTGAGATGTTATGGAAGACCAGGATGCTTCAATAGCAGCCTTCAGCTCTTCTGCATTGTCCGGTCTCATGTCTCTCATCTTTCTCTTGGCAAGGCCCCATAGATTCTCTATGGGGTTCAGGTCAGGCACGTTTACTGGCCAATCAAGCACAGTAATCCCACGGTCATTGAACCAGGTGTTGGTGCTTTTTGCAGTGTGGGCAGGTGCCAAGTCCTGCTGGAAAATGAAGTCAGCATCATTCCAAAAAGCTCGTCTGCAGAAGGAAGCATGAAGTGCTCCAAAATCTCCTGGTAGACGGCTGCGTTGACCCTGGATTTAATGAAGCACAGTGGACCAACACCAGCAGATGACATGGCTCCCCAAATCAACACAGACTGTGGAAACTTCACACTGGACTTCAAGCATCTTGCAGTGTGTGCCTCTCCATTCTTCCTCCATACTCTGGGTCCTTGGTTTCCAAACGAGATGCAAAAGTTGCTCTCATCAGAAAAGAGGACTTTGGACCACTGAGCAACAGACCAGGTCTGTTTTTCTTTAGCCCAGGTAAGACGCTTCTGACGTTGTTTGTTGTTCAGGAGCAGCTTGACAAGAGGAATATGACATTTGAAGCCCATATCCAGGATCCGTCTGTGTGTGGGGGCTCTTGATGCACTGACTCCAGCCTCAGTCCACTCCTTGTGAAAGTCCCCAACACTTTTGAATGGCCTTTTCCTGACAATCCTCTCCAGGCTGCGGTCATCCCTGCTGCTTGTGCACCTTTTTCTTCCACACTTCTCCCTTCCACATAACTTTCTATTAATGATACAGCACTTTGGGAACATCCAACTTCTTTTGCGAAAACCTTTTGAGGCTTTCCCTCCTTATGGAGGGTGTCAATGATGGTTTTCTGCACAACTGTCAGGTCAGCAGTCTTTCCCATGATTGTGATTCCTACTGAACCAGACTGAGAGACTATTTAAAGGCTCAGGAACCCTTTGCAGGTGTTATGGCTTAATTAGCTGATTAGAGTGGGACACTTTGAGCGTGGAACATTGCACCTTTTCACAATATTCTAATTTTCTGAGATTGTGGATTTGGGGTTTTCATGAGCTGTACGCCCTAATCATCACAATGATGACAAATCACGGCTTGAACTATCTTGCTTTGCATGTAATGAGTCTTATCTCATATATTAGTTTCACCTTTTAAGTTGCATTACTGAAATAAATGAACTTTTGCACGATATTCTAATTTTTCGAGTTTCACCTGTATGTTTTTTCATATCTAGTCATTATTTCTTAAACTGTTGAGTAACATTGGGATGGGAAGCTGCCTGCCCTGGGATCCAATCTCTGGGCTTCTTCATTTCAAAAACACCTTGGGCAGATTGTTAAATGGACAATGGTTTGTATGGAAAGCTGGAAAGAATGTAATTTTAAGGCTCTTATGAATTTAACCTTCATAACCTGCAGGCAGACTTCACCCCTGAGTGAGATGCAGCTGTCAGGCACATTGTCAAGTTAGCTCCTTATTTTGTTGGAGAAAGTCCAGTTCAGTGGTAGTCAACCTTTTTTTACTTACCGCCCACTAATGGATCTTTCTTGATGGAAAAATTTCCTTACCGCCCACCAGTTTTTTGCGCGAGTGCGAAACATGAGCATTTTTTTTCAGACATGGGTTCTAAATTTGTTTCACAATTTAACAACTTTTACTCTTACGTTTTGATCTGCACTCCACACAGTGCTTTTTTCCCTCCTCTTTTCCCTTTTATTACAAACACCAAAAACGATGCTGTATTAGGTGCCAATTTTTATTAAGTGTCACCATCAAAACAAAATTCCTTTTCCTGCCTTCTTCTTTACCTTTCTTATAGTATTTCATTATATCAAGGATCTCTTTTTCCCTCTTTTTATTTTCTCCTTCTTCTTCCTTTACTTATTTCTTTCTTTTATTTCATAAGATAACAAAACTTAATTTATGAGCCAGACTAAACGCTGCTTACTCTCCTCCTTTATTTTATCCCCTTCTCTCTATTTTCTTCCCTTTTTTTGTTAATTTTTTTTATCTTTTCCTTTTTATCTCCTTTTTTTTTTACCTTCCTTAGGGCAATGTACAAAAGTAAGGCTGAGCTAGTTAGCCCACTTATTATTATTAGCCAACAACAATTCTCTCCTGCCTATAACTTTTCTTTCTCCTATTTTGCAACTGCTCTGCTCCGCTTTATTTTATAAGATAACAAAACTTATCTGCCTGTCCCTGCTATCGGTTTCCACTCCTCCCCTTCCTCTTCCCACGTGTTTGCTTGTTTGCGTGCACGCGCACGTTGGTTTATTGATGTGTGCGCTCACGCCTGCCCACTCACTCAAAAGGAGGTTTTAACCTCCGAAGTCCCTACCGCCCACCTGAAATCCCAAAATGCCCATTAGTGGGCGGTAGGGACCAGGTTGACAACCCATGGTCCAGTTCTTTAAAAGAAAAGAGTAGAAGTTGAATTGAATTTTTGAATTGAATTTTATTATTTGTATGCCGCCCTTCTCCGGGAGGGACTCAGGGCGGCGAACAACTCAAAAGGGGAAAAAGGGAACATAAAACAGAATACAAGTAATTAAAATAAGCAAGAATCACGCAACCATACAAGTCGAGAGGGGAAGGGAACTCATCAACCCCAGGCCTGCTGGCAAAGCCAGGTTTTGATGGCTTTTCGGAAGGCCTGGAGAGAGGTGAGGGTCCGAATCTCTGCGGGGAGCTCGTTCCAGAGGGCTGGAGCCACCACAGAGAAGGCCCTCCCCCGGGTCGTAGCCAGATGGCATTGGCTGGTAGACGGAACCCGGAGGAGGCCAACCCTGTGCGATCTAACGGGTCTGTGGGAGGTAATTGGCAGCAGGCGGTCTCTCAAGTACCCAGGTCCAATACCATGAAGGGCTTTATAAGTTACGACTAGCACTTTGAAGTGTATGAAGTTGACATAGTACCTGATAAAGAGTAGGCTTCTATTCCTCATTAGTCCCCCGATTAATACTTGAAATTCCAAAGACTCCAGAGAAGCAGGAATTTTTGCTTCACCCAAAATGCCTATTTCTCTAGAAATGTCTAACCAATAATTTGTGTTAACATTTTTAAACTTTAGTTTGCTGTATTGTGCTATCCTGTATTCTTTATTCTCAATACATGTTAGGAAATCAGGGGTAAATCCAATCTTTATTCATGTGAGGCTGAAAATGTGAAGTATTAAGGTAAAATAATTTCCTGTGATCTTTAATTCAAAACCTGTAATATCTTTTTAGAGATACTGGCAGGGAGCCCTTCATTTGTAGTAAATTAGTGCTATCTTGTGAGCTATCCAGAACACTGTATTTTCTTTAGTTTTTTTCTTTCTTTTTACTAATTGATCACCTATTGTTTCTGTGATCTGAGTCGCAAGATTATAGTATCTCCTAGAGATGGAAGGAAGGCCAGAACTATTTATATTTAGAGTTGTCATATAAGGCAATTAAATGAGGTGATAATAATCTATAGTAACACATTTAATTCAGAAGGAGAAAGACTGGATTCTATCAGATAAAGCAATGAGATCATAGAATGGCAGGGGAAACAGGAAATTTAACAAAGTGATTATCTTCTTTGTCAATTCTGCCACCTTTGCCTCCAAGCTTCATTAGCATCCTCCCATCAATAGCAGATGGGAGAGAGGAAGAGAGGGACCAAATAGGCAATAAACATGTATTAGGTTAGTGCTGGGAAATTGGGAGGGGGGAATCAATCACAGTGGAGGAAGACTAGGGATGCTTTGATACAGTGCATGTCAGTCTTCAAGGACACCAAGATGCCAGAGATGCTTGATAATGGAATGCCAATTGCTTCAAACACTGAACATTCCCAAAACACTTTGGCATCCATCCATTGACTGAAAGTCGACTGGTCAAGGAGAGAAAGTCAGATTGAAGGGGCCTGTATGCTTTCATATGGGAATTTTAGTTCTAGTCTAATTTTACTACAGCCAGCATCTTCTAGTAAAAAAAAAACCTATCACTTCTCCCAAATGGAGTCCAGGGTCCTTCTTTTCTAAGGGTTCAGAGTGAGGCAGGTTTGACATTTTCAGCTCTGGAAAAATAAGCAGAGACAATGTTTTGAACTGAAGAAAGAAAGGAATCAACTTGTCTTTGTGGCTTCATCAGAGTTTGCAGCTGTTTAGATGTGTTTGAGTAGACTGAGTAAGGCTGTGTTTCTAATCCAAGAAGGCAATATAGTGGAAGTCATCTGCAACACTGTCGGACCCAACAACTTCCTAAGAGTTGTACTCTGTCTAACTCAGTGAAGGATCGTGACAGGCAGCCGCCTGCATGAAGGTCACATTAGCTGGACCCAAGTCTAATTTCATAGGTGAGGAAAGATTCTGGCTTCAGAAGTGTCAGAGGTTTCTCTCCGAGATAAGCAAAATGTTGGCAAGTCAGGAGAATAGCTCAAATCTGGGCAGTTCTTCTGAATGATTTCAGCTATGGTAGGAGATTATAATTATAGATAAGAGAGGAGCATGGTCTGGCAAAACAAGAGAGAGATAGCTTTTTCTTTTTATAAAATATGAATGAATCAGGTAATCCTATTTTGGGGAAAAAATGAGTAGAAAGCAGAGAAAGGGGAAAGATTGGGCCTTTGTTCCTAGCTTATCACAAGATTTGATGATCCTAAAGATTTACTGGACTCTTTTATTAGGAAAGGTTTAAAGGAATAGCGGATAAGTGTTGACAAACGTATGCCATTTGCTTTGACTAATAAAAGGAATGACTCATGATGATTTATTGGCTCTGACAACATTATCTCATGCAGATAGCGTCTTGCTACTCTACTATTGTTTTGCCACAACTCAGCAAACAGCAAAGTACAGGAAAATCTTAGCCTGCAAGATAATCCTTGGGTGCTTTTTAATATATTTTCCTCTAGTTATTACTAGATTGGGGGCAGGGTTCCTAGAAGGACTATAGTTAGGGGTCATTGGTCCAACCAGACATTCCGGGAAGGGTTTTTTTCTAGTGCATAAGAACACCAATTTTGATTAGAAGCAGGAATTGTGCATTGCAGTTAGCATTTTAACTTTTGTCTTGCTTGTAGCATTAAGTTTAGACAATAAATAAATAAGAACATGTGCTTTACCAATGCAGTCGTGAGCTTTCCTTTGCCAGTTGGACCCACAATACTTGCTGATGTCATTGCTCCATCTTGTTTTAGGTCTCTTTTGCGGACGCTTTTTATCAAGTGGAATCCATTCTATGACTTTGTGTGTGTGTGTCTACACACACACACACACACACACACATCTCCATATATATGGAGCAGTGGTGGGCTTCAAATTTTTTTTAGAACCTCTTCTGTAGGTGTGGCCTGCTTCGTGGGAGTGGCTTGCCGGCCATGTGACCGGGTGGGAGTGGCTTGCCAACCATGTGACTGAGTGGGAGTGGCTTGGCAGTCATGTGGCTGGGTGGGCGTGGGCAACTTGTAAAATGTGGTCAAACTCACTTAACAACGCTCTTGCTTAGGAACCAAAATGTTGGCTCAGAAACTCTAGCATTTGAAGCATGCAAGACTTAAAGCTGTCAAGTTACAAGCCCCTCGCACCCCTAACCCTTTAGAAAAAATACCCAGGGGTGTTCAAACTTGACAGCTTTAAGGCTTGTGGACTTCAACTCCCAGAATTCCTCCTCCAGTCATGTTGCCTCAGGAACTCTGGCATTGAAGCATGCAAGTCTTAAAGCTGTCAAGTTACAAGACCCTCGCACCCCTAACCCTTTAGAGAAAAAAAACCCCAGGGGTGTTCAAACATGACAGCTTTAAGACTTTAAGATTTAGATAGGACTCTTAGAGGTGGACGGGGCGATTGGTGAGCCAGCCAATCAGTGAGTGGTGGGCAGGGCAAGCGTGGTACGGACGGGCGGCGGGAGGGAGCTGGAACCGGTTCTAAAGGGCACGGTAGATTTGTGGACCCTCTTCTATAGAAGAGGTTAGAATTGGCAGGAACCCACCCTGATATGGATATAGATAGATAGATAGATAGATAGATAGATAGATAGATAGATAGATAGATAGATAGATAGATAGATACATAATACATACATACATACATACATACATACATACATACATACATGGAGATATATCCATATATCTATATCCATTTCTAGTCTATTGCCTTAACCACTACACTGAACCTGATTTTTTGCACAAACATTTCCCAAATTGGAAGTGCAATTAGATGGTGGAGCAAATCATGCAACAGGATGGATGTTAGGTGCCCAGAAGACAGGTGGCAGAGCAGAAACTACCAAGTTTCCAAAAAGATAAGGACCTCGTAGTGGGCGGCAGGATCCAGCATATGAAGATCCAGGAGCCTTTTGCAGAGGAAGTTTGGGGAAATCCTCAGAATGGTTTGGTGTGTGGTGTGTGTGTGTGAATGCGGACACCCATCGGACCTTTCTTCTCTCTTACTTTAACAGCCCGAGCGAGCCAATTGCTATGATTTCTCATCTCACAACGCTGCACTAGGAGTTTGGAGAGCTAAACGAGATCCTCCGAATGGGGAACTCTTCAGTGACATCACAGAGAAGGCGGAGCCTTTCCTCCGGGTTTCCCCGGCGTGTCTTCGGACCGGTTTCCAGATGGAGGAAGGCGAGCTAAGCCGACCGTTTCTTAATCTCCCTCGCTGCCTTTGGCGGAGCCGCGGGAGCCGCAAGAGCCGCAAGAGCCACAGACTTGTCTGACTTCTGCCCGGTGACGGCGCTTTGGCCGCTTTCCAACTGCCGCAGCTGCAAGAATTGGAAGACCGCCACTCCGGTGAGATTTGGGATAGGGGGGTGGTGTGGGAAACATTTCACAACCGTGCAGCCTGCAAATACAAACCTCGCGCTATGGGCACCAAGAAAGAATTAGGACGGGGCGTTCAGATTTTTCCGGACCTGCCTTCACACAACTACTACTAGGAGGATCGGGTTTGCATCAGTTCCCCGAGGTTAGGGGAGCCCATTGGTTGCTCTGGCTTGCTGAATGGTTTCCAAGATCTTCTTGGATCTCTGTGGACGGAGCTTTTTCTGCCCTCTGTATTGACAGAGATCAACTAAAGCTGATCACTGGGGATTATTCGTTTAGAGGGAGTCAGCTCTGGAACGCCAGTTTTGTTGGCGCGTTTAAACCATAACTGCGTAAGGACTAAAACAACCAGAGGAAAGGGCAGCTATTTTAAGGTTTGTAAATCTTAATATGCTTGGAGGCTTAGGAGAAAAAGGAACGGGATTCCACAAAGTCCTTGCTCTTTGCTCAGCAACCTTTACTGACGTTAACTAAGGCAGGCGGGATAATATTTGTTGGCAAATGAAAATCTGGCTGTTTTCAATAAATGGGCACCTTGTGAGCATTTTTTTAAAGCCATAGAATACCGCTGAAAAGACATGAATAGCACTGAAGCACACCAAACAATGTACTATTTGTAATTAAAAAAAGAGAAAAACATCACTAACACGAGCTGCGGATATATAGATAACATAAGGATACAAACTTTTTAGCATTAGGTCACTCACTCACTCACCAAATATTTTTGTGGTAGTTTCCTTAATCTATAATCAAACCCACCACCTTGACTGCATGTTAAGGGGAAATAAACATTATTGTTTGACCATGGCAACAACATGCAAAATATAATTGTTTCGGAATAGACCTTAATTCTTGGCAAAGCAAACAAAATTCAACTTTACCAGAAGTGGAAGGCTCAATCACTGGCAATAAGCCAACTCTGTCTCCATATCATAAAAATTTATAAGCAGACCCAGAGCATTTTCCTATTAAATTATTTCAGAGAATTCACACACACACACACATCTCTCTCTCTCTCTCTGTCTCTCTCTCTCTCTCTGTCTCTCTCTCTCTGTCTCTCTGTCTCTGTCTCTCTCTCTCTCTCTCTCTGTGTGTGTGTGTGTATTGTGTCACAACCCCTGGAATGCCAAATATATTGCTTCCCTTTTCTGTCTGTCGGCTCACTCTGGGAGCCATCCAGGCAGAAAGCCATTTTTTAATGTTGCCTTGTTACATTTGTGTTGCAATTGTGCTGATAAATAAACAAAGGGAGACTAGTATAGATCTATTTCAAGCTATTTAGCTCTCATTAGCTCGCTGATGAGAGCTAAATAGCTTGAAATAGATCTATACTAGTCTCCCTTTATTCATTTATCAGCACAATTGCAATATATATATATATGTGTGTGTGTGTGGGTGGGTGGGTGTGGGTGTGGGTGTGTGGGTGGGTGTGTGTTTTTATTTGTGCTGATAAATAAGGGAGACTAGTATAGATCTATTTCAAGCTATTTAGCTCTCATCAGCTAGCCATATATATATGATATATGATATCAACTAGATTCCTGATAACTTGTGTGCTGATCTTTAAACTCCTTAATTCCATATCAAAATAGCTATTCTGGTTGTGGATTATATAAGCTAAAGTACTTCATTTCAGGAGAGCCAACTGGACTGAGACAGATTGCTGTAGGAAACCATGTTATTCCCCCCCCCCCAATTGAATTTCTTACTAACCCCTCTGCACCTATCTACAATATGATAATTTCATATGTATTTTTATGAAGTGCACCTCATTGTTCAGGTCCTCTAGTTATCCACTTCCCCCCCCCCCCCGGCTTCCCCATGGCAAATAATCTGTACAGCACAGCTAGGAGGGGATGTTGAATGGAGGCTTTGGGGAAACAGATATTTCTCACTTTAACTTCAAGCTTAGGTGGCATTTCACTGGGGGCAGATGGCAGACAGTAGATAACTCCAGGTAATCCCATAAAGACTCATTGTCATATTCCTGTAGAAGAGCTGTGGTAGTCAAAAATCAGGCATTTGGTAGCAAAAATAGAAATAAATTTTATTTAAAGTATTAGTTTTTGGAGCCAACCTTATCAATAATTGCAATATGTTAGATCAGGTAAAGGAGGCACAGTAGGCTTCCGTAAACACAGCTCTTTATTGCAAGTCAAGTAAACATCTGGCTGGGGAATGGCCGGCCAGCATCCCCTTTTAAAGGGATCTGCCAGACCTCTTAGCCAATGAGATTCAACCTCTGTTCCCGCTGGAACAGAGGACCTTGGTGGAAACCTCTTGCAGTCTGTCAGTGGAGGGGAATATGTAACACAATACTTATATGGAGAACACTTGATTAGGAAATTCAGATTACATGAGTGCATAGAACAATTTAAAGGCTTGCAATGGCTGCTTTGATTAATTGTTAACCAAATCAATTCAATCCAGTTTTCAAGTGTGCAAAACACAGCGAACTATAAATTATCCCAAATGAATTTACAAAAACAGCCTGGGCAACCATGTCATTAGCAAAGGCACTGACAGAACTGATGTTGAAGACTAACCAGATTAATACAACAGACTTTATTCAATTTGCATCTTCCTTTTGGTAATAAGCATGATACTCTACCACTTAGTTTTCCTGCCACATACCTGAAATTGCTCTATTAAAGGGTATAGAAATGTCCCCCCAAATATTAGAATATTATTCAAGAGAATTAGTGAGCTTGAGCTTGATTAGCACAAAATGGTTGCGTTAATTCTTTAATTCTTCCGTTGTATTATTTCGTTATAAGCAATTTTGTTGTATACATGATGTACAACGACAACAAAAGCTATTATTTATTAGTTCTTACAGATTGTCATATGAAGAAAAGCAGGAGGTTATCACTACTACAGTGTTTGTTTTTGTAAATTAAACCTGCCTATAGGTCCTGTTTGAATCTAAAGGCATTCATAAAAATTAGATGATGCCAGATACTTTGCTAAATATTGATGGCATATAGAGCATCTGAGGTAGAGTATACTGGGTTCACCGACAAAAGGGCGAACGACAAAACCGCGCCCGACTAAACCGCGTTGCTGACGTCATCAACAGGGCGACAACAGCCCGGAGACAGACGCACGCTGTAAACCCTAAACCTAAACTTAACCCCTAAACCTAAACCTACCCCCCCAAACCTAATCCTAAACCTAACCCTACACCTAACCCTACACCTAACCCTAAACCTAACCTAAAACTAACCCTTAACCTAACCCTTAACCTAACCCTAATCCTAACCCTAAACCTAACCCTAACCCTTAACCTAACCCTAACCCTAACCCTAACCCTAACTCTAACCCTAAAGCTAACCCTAAACCTAACCCTAAACCTAACCCTTACCTTAAGTTGAATCGGCTTTCTTTCAACGCGCTATTTAAAGCGCCCTTCTTTCTCCGTGCTGGCTGTTGTCGTCGCGTTGATGACGTCAGCGACGTGGTTTAGTCGGGCGTGGTTTTGTCTTTCGCCCTTTTGATGGGTCACGGTATACTGTATATAGCATGAAGCAACACATTTGCCTTCTTGTAGCAGGATTTTGCACCACTCTATCCATCATATTGGGAATATCGCATCCATTTGGTCACCATAATAAAAAAGGATATTGAGATCCTAGAAAGAGTACAGAGATGAGCAACAAAAATTATAAGGGGTTCTGGAGGCTAAACCATAGGATGAATGGTCTAACGAAGAGAAGAACTAGGGATGATATCATAATGATATCCCCAAACAACCGTTTAATGAAAATATCCTGAACACATGGTTAGAAATCCAAATGAGCGCATCGGCCCCAAATTCCTGATATGGAAAATGATTTGAACAAATCCATGGTTTATCTCAAGCTACTAATAACCAGGCATGATCCATACTAACCAAAACATATTCCTTCTTGCTTATGTTTCAGATCCTCAGAGGCTGCGAAGTCTCCTTCCACAAGCAGCCAGACTCAACATTGCTAGAGTATGGAACTTGCACCACAGATACAGCTAACAAACACCAGCATCTCAAATCATACAGAGACCATGGCCCTCCTATCCCAATATTCCTCTTCCTCTGAGGAGCAGCCCCTTTACAGTGACTACCAGCCTCCATCTCATGATTTCATCCCTGTGCCCAAGGCTGTGCTTTATATGGTCATGGCTGCCATGGTGATCGTGAGTGTGGCCTATGCCATTGTTGGTCATTTAATCAAGGACCTGGCTCATGACCTAGCAGGTAAGGGCAGTGCTGCTGAGGCAACCAATTTTAAGATGTACAGTTTTTAAATGCAAGTTCTATGGCAAAATGCTAAGTTCATTATAACTATATAAATCAGTGTTTCTCAACCTTGGCCACTTGAAGATGTCTGGACTTCAACTCCCAGAATTCCCCAGCCAGCATTCGCTAGTCCAGAATGCGGCCGCGCGAGCGATCGTGGGTACACCTCGTTTCACCCACATAACACCTATCCTCCGCGAGCTGCACTGGCTACCTGTCGATCTCCGGGTACGCTTCAAGGTGCTACTTGTCACCTACAAAGCCCTTCATGGTAGTGGATCTGGATACTTGAGAGACCACCTACTGCCAACTACCTCCACTCGACCAATTAGATCCCATAGATTAGGCCTCCTCCGAGTTCCATCAGCTGGTCAATGTCGACTGGCAACCACGCGGAGGAGAGCCTTCTCGGTGGCAGCTCCGACCCTATGGAACGATCTCCCCGTGGAGATTCGTACCCTCACCACCCTCCAGACCTTCTGCATAGCCCTTAAAACCTGGCTGTCCCGACAGGCCTGGGGCTAAAGACCTCAACCCCACCCGAATTGTATGAATGTTGTGCTTTTAACGATGTACTGTCTTATGTGTTTAATCTTTTTGTCCTCCCTTCCTTTTGAACTGTGAGCCGCCCTGAGTCCCCCCAGGGAAAAGGGCGGCATATAAATAAACTACCTAAACCTAAACCTAAACCTATATAAATTATAAGTAGCCCTTGACTTACAACTAGAATTGGGACCAGAATTTACTAAGCGATGCAATTGTTAATCACAACATGACGATGTGACCATATCGCTTAGTAATGGCGATTCCAACTGTTGTGGCTCGGTAGAAGCCTTTGGAGCTGCTATCAGACTGACACAGAAATCTCCTGTGAGTGGTTTCAGGATGCTCGCAGGAGAGGATAACAAGCAGCTGGGGCTCGTTTAGGATCTCCTCCTGTGGATAAAAGATTGATGGTGCCACGCTTTAGGTGCAGAAGTCAACGTCGTTCGTTTGTTCGTGAGTTCAGTTCCTGTTCGAGTTCTTGTTCATGATTCAAAGAGGCACTTGGATAAGTGATGTGCTTTCTGTAAACCTGGTTTGCTGTAAGAGTTTTGTTTTTGCATTTGCTGTTTAACTTTTTGCCAGAGACTTTATCTATGTTTATTTTGGGCTCACAGCCAGCTTGAGCTGGGACTGATAAAAGATATTTCCTTTGAAGTTCTGTCTGGCTGTCGTTTCTGAACGAGCAAGGAGGGGGGTCAGAACACCAACCCTTCCCATTGTTGTTGTTACCCGTATTCTACAGTTGATAACCAAAGACCTCTTCCAACACAAGGCACTTTGGACTTGGTCCTACCACCCTAGATTCTTCAAGAGACGGCTTCTTTTTCAACTCCCCTCAGCTCCCCCTTTGGCTACCTTGTAGTCTGCCGTTTGGGGCACCAAGCACCCCCAGAATTACATGGTTTTAGGGCTGCTTGCCATGCTATGACTGGTTCACCGACAAAAGGGCGAACGACAAAACCGCGCCCGACTAAACCGCGTCGCTGACATCATCAACAGGGCGACAACAGCGCGGAGACAGAAGCGCGCTGTAAAAGTAACCCTAAACCTAAACTTAACCCCTAACCCTAAACCTAATCCTTAACCTAACCCTAAACCTAACCCTAAAGCTAACTCTAAACCTAACCCTTACCTTAAGTTAAATCGACTTTCTTTCGACGCGCTATTGTAAAGCGCCCTTCTTTCTCTGCGCTGGCTGTTGTCGCCGCATTGATGACGTCAGCGACGCGGTTTAGTCGGGCGCGGTTTTGTCGTTCGCCCTTTTGTCGGGTCACGGCTATGACTAGGGGGCTTCTTGGCATGCCATGGCTCTAAGGCTGCAAAAAACTGCTGAGCTGCAGGCCTGAGGCCTCAGCTGCCCCAGTTGAAAGACCCAAAGGGCTTCTTGGGGTTGCAAGAAGCTCCAGAGCCACAGCGCCATGCAAAACTGCAGCCATTCCAGCCCAGTCTGACTGAAAGTCCCCTCATCACCCTACACTTCAGATCCAACTTGTGCCGCGCAGCCCATCTGACTTTTGCTGTCTTCTTGCTCCACGTAAGGCCGTCTTTTCCAGGTATTGTGAAGAAACTGCCATGCGTGATAGCAATAGCAGTTAGACTTATATACCGCTTCATAGGGCTTTCAGCCCTCTCTAAGTGGTTTACAGAGTCAGCATATCGCCCCCACAGTCTGGGTCATTTCACCCACCTCGGAAGGATGGAAGGCTGAGTCAACCTTGAGCCGGTGAGATTTGAACCGCTGAACTGCAGAACTGCAGTCAGCTGAAGTAGCCTGCAGTGCTGCACTCTAACCACTGCGCCACCTCGGCTCTCGGGGTGATCTAGGGAAGAAAGCCTTATGCAGCTAACAACTGCCTCACAAAGACCAAGTAGAGCATGCTTGATCATCAGATGGAGCAAGAAGATGGCAAGAGTGGCAGGGGCCATAGAATGTCACCTCAAGGCTGGATTACTGCAACACGCTCTACATGGGGCTACCCTTGAAAAGCGTTCGGAGACTGCAGCTAGTCCAGAATGCGGCTGCGCGAGCGATATTGGGTGCACCGAGGTACACCCACGTTACACCTGTCCTCCGCGAGCTGCACTGGCTACCAATTGGTCTCCGGACGCAATTCAAGGTGTTGGTTATTACCTTTAAAGCCCTACATGGCTTAGGGCCAGCCTATCTGCGAGACTGCCTACTGCCACACACCTCCCAACGGCCGATAAGATCCCACAGATTGGGCCTCCTTCAGATGCCGTCAGCCATACAATGTCAGCTGGCGGGCCCCCGGAGGAGAGCCTTCTCTGTGGCTGCTCCGACTCTCTGGAATCAGCTACCCCTGGAGATCCGGACCATACCCACTCTCATGGCCTTCAGGAAAGCTGTAAAAACCTGGCTCTTCCGGCAGGCCTGGGGCTGTTGACCTCACTGTTGAGGTCCAGCCCCGATTAGAATTAATGTATGAGGTTGTTTTTAAACTGGATTTTTTTCTTATTTTTTCTTTCTTTTTTTTTTTTCTTCTTTTGTAAGCTGCCCGGAGTCCTTCGGGATTGGGCGGCATATAAATTTTAATAATAATTAAATAATAAAATAAATGCAGGGAAGCAGATGGGGTGGGGAAAGGTAGGTAAGGGGACTGAAGTTACCCTGTGATATTTCATAAGTGCTGGTAGGCTGCGAAGCACCCCGATTTTGATCACACGACTGCAGGGGTACTGCAACAACGCTAACTTTGAGGACTGGTAATAAATCCCTTTGTCCAGCACCATCTCAACTTCCAACAGTTGCTGAACAAATGGCTGTAAGTTGAGGACTACCAGTCTTATTTTTGAGTGATGTACTGATTGGTCTTCATGGGAAAAGGCAATATCACGCCAGGCATAGGAGACAATTACAGAATCATAATAAATCTTAATTCTCTACTTTCAGTAAATGTTACCTATTATTTCAGGAATATATAGGCCTAAAGAGCCACGTACTCATAGAACTGAAATGGTGAGGAGCATAAATTCTGCATTCCATAACTTTTTCTCTGCCCTTGTACCATCTCAATATTCAACACTAAGGGTAAAAAATATTTTTCTCAGTATGGTCAACTGCAGCTTAATATATGGAAAATAAGACCTGTTCTCCAAAATTTCTGTGGATTACTGTGTTTCAACATATAGACAGAGTTATATAACTTCCCCCCATATGTAATGTATCCTGGGTGAGAATCTTTTCCCCTAATATATGCCTTTCAATATATCAGGAAAACAGGGAGTAGATCTGTACTCAGAAACACTGCAAAATTAAATGGATGCTCCTACCACTTAAATCAGTTATAGTAGTGATCATAAATACTATATTTAGTGTAATTCTAGAATCGTGTTTGTTCTATGCTGTTCTTCAATGTATGTCAGTTTTGACTATTATTATAAATCTGTCTACCCTGTTTCTGCATTAATTTGCACTTTCAAATACAAAGGAATATATTTTAATATGATTTTTACCGCAAATATACATTTAATATACACATTAGTAGTATTTAAAGCCGGACATCGCATTGCAAAACTTAAAAGTCCAAAACAAGGGAATACATTTCCGAGTGTGGACCAAAGGGTGTCCCCAGCACACCTATCATACCACTGACACAATTGTGGCTTCTTCTCCTCTTGCAGAAGTTGAGGTGCATGAAATACATGCAAGTTCATGTCATTTATTAAGAGATCAGCTTCAAATTCCATACTCAACTATGGAGCCCAGAAAATAAGAAAACCACTACTACCTTTGATTTACTCCTAAAAACTTATTATCCCAAGTCTTTGGGAAGGACTTGATACATGGGTAAAAATACCAAATTGAGTGTAAACATCTAGTTGATTGTGTAATGAACCCAGGGGTGGGTTTCAGGCGGTTCGCAGCGGTCCCCGCGAACCGGTTGGTCGGCGAACCCGGAAGTAAGTAACTTACGGGAACGCCGAAGGATCCACCCGCCTGCCCGCGTTTCTTATCCGGTTTTGACGAGTTCTGCGCTTCCACGCATGCGCAGAATGCATACAGCGCCTGTGCGATCCTCCAGGAGCAGCTGGAGCATCGCACAGGCGCTAGTACGCATGCGTGCACTGCGCACGTGCACGAGGACGCCGCCGGCCCCGTTCCAACTGAACCGGTTGGAACGGGGCGAGAAACCCACCCCTGAATGAACCATAATAACAATTACTGCAAGTTGTGTCATAAGTACTAAAATCTAGAAGACGAGGCAATCTTAACAATGAGTTAGATTTTAATGTGGTCAGGACAGATAATATCACACAGACTTTGGATTTTTGAGGTTTTAGGTTATTTGAAAAAAATAACCAATGGCTCATATGTTTTTGCTTTCCTTTCAACACTGGAGGAAATTGGTTTTTGATAGTTGCTTCTCTTGCAGAATATTTTCAACATTTTCTGGAATTCCTGAACCCTCCCTTTCCCCAAATTCAGGCCTTTTCTCTGTCCTGGAAAAATATAGCAGGAAATCACTAGAATTCTTCTTAAGTGCTATAACTCTAAAACTCAGTTCAGAACTACCAATGAACTATAACCATTAAACTTTTTTACTACTGCATATCTAGGAATTTAACCCAATTATCCTGACCCCTCCACTTTCAGTTAACTTACATGCTATATTCAAGCACGGGGAATGATTATAATATGGAACTTGTAGAACACAGATTTGCAAGAAATATTTCAGTCGTGAAAGTCTGAAGCTATCAGAGAAAGTTGTCTTATTTTATTATGACCAATCTACCAACTTTCCTTTATTATAGGAATTTACCTATAGGGTATCAATTACAGGGTGTGGCTATGTGTCATCTTTACTTAGGATAAAACAGTCTCTGAGGCTGCTTGATATGCTCTCTTCAATTTCTCTTTCCAGACTGCCTGTTGGGGCCACAGCTAGAGGACCCAGACAAAGATGAACCAGAGCCCTCAACTGTTTCAGGTTTCCAGCCTTCACATTTGACCAGAACTCCCACCTGCACATGTTCCCCGACTCAGGCTGAGGAAGTACATATAACCCTAGAAAGAGCTCCGCATATGACATCAGGACTACAAAGGTGAAGACAAAATAGTCTTATAGAACAAGGCTATGCCAAACAAGGCTCCCAGAACTGAAAGGGAAAATCTCATCGTAGCAAAATAGGTGAATAAGCTATGGACTGCTTTGTTATAGTGATTCTACCTTTTAACATCAGCCTAGAGCAGTGTTTCTCAACCTTGGCGACTTTAAGTCCTGTGGACTTCAACTCCCAGAATCCCCCAGCCAGCACAGCACAGCTGGCTGGGGGATTCTGGGAGTTGAAGTCCACAGGACTTAAAGTCGCCAAGGTTGAGAAACACTGGCCTAGAGACTGCCCTTCTGAAACTTTTCTTATGTCATTAAATTGGGATGTTTTAGTTCATAATCCATGGTCACCAATCCTTAGTCAAGCAGCTGCTGCTTTTTTTCCCATCTCCATTGCTGGCTCACAGATTCTCACTGCACATTAGGATTCTTTCTTTTACTCGTAACTGTTAAAAATAAAAATAAAAAGTACTAGAACTGAAACGATGAAGGAAGGTAGTGAGAAATCAATTTTTTTTCCCCATTCCAAAGAGCTTGATGGCACGACGGCCCAGTTGCATTACAAGGAAATCAGATAACTGAAACTGCCCTTATCATTTGAAGGATCGCATTCCAATTTCATGTTGAGACATATCTGAAATGTGCGCATAAATAGGACTACGACTAGGGAGAATCCATTCAATCTTGATGGAAGATGTTGCTAAATGAAGACTAGGCGCCTTCCCTATGGTCTTGTTACTTCCCCTACAGCAGCTTGGAGTACAGAGGTCCAAATCTGCTCACTGGCAAAGAGCAGTGGCAATAAATAAGAAGATACGAAGAGAGAGCAGCTGGTTTCTAATCCCTAGGAATCCAAGCGGCAAAGTGGGCTATCGTATACCATCTGCAGATTGACTTTGTGACCAACTAATTCCCGGATGTTATTGATGCCATATTTGATCATGGTGGGCCTGGAAGAGAACAGAGAAAAGTCTCACAAAGGATTGGCTGGAAACAATTTAAATTACCCGCTTCAAAACGGCAGACAATCTGAAGCAGTTGCTAACTATTGCAAAAGGCAATAATGCACTGAGTCACAATGGAAACTCAAGGAAAAAGACAAGTAAACACATGGACAGTTAGAACGGAATTCACAACACAGTGTCCACCTATCTGCCCCCCCCCAACCACTGGGGATCTATCGTACCCCTACAAGGACCGTCCTTTGGACTGAAATCCTATGGACCAAGGCACCGATCTAAAAGAACTGATTTATGCCTGCACAAAGGAAGTGGATGGCTTTTAAAAGGGTTGGTTACCATCTTCCCATACTGGAGATATTTAATGGGTTCAAATGTAGACTTTAATGATTTCTTAAAATAGGATTTTATTTGGACAAATGCTTATCTATTGTATCAATATATTGTGTTCTTTGAGGGTGAAGCTTTGTCCTCCGAGCTTGTGGGTTGGTTTCCGAATGTTTCATGTTTCAGGCCCAGGTAACATTTTCAACGGAGTTTAGAGGGGTGTCAATGTCACTGTCCTTCTCTTTATAAGAGCTTCGGGTGTGGGTATGTTATGTGAGGGTCAGGTGTGAGTCCTCAGTTAGAATCTTGTGATGGATAGGTTGTATCAGGTGAGAGTCATTGGGAGGGGTACTACTGGGGGGGGCTTGTGTGGGTTGGTTGAGAGTAAGTGCTGTCTCTAGTTAGCTCTGCAGTTGGGTTCTTTTTCCCCCAGAATTACTCTTTAGTTTTCTTAGTTTCAAGTTTAATTTTATTTATAGGCCGCCCAATCCCGAAGGACTCCAGGAGGCTTACAGAGAGGAGAAAGAAAGGAAAATAAAAAAAAAAAATAGACAAGTTAAAAACAACACAGATACATTCATTTCAGTCGGGGCTGGACCTCAACAATGCGTTTCAACAGCCCCAGGCCTGCCGGAATAGCCAGGTCTTGACAGCTTTTCTGAAGGGCGTGAGAGTGGGCGAGGTCCGGATTTCTGGGGGTAGTTTGTTCCAAAGGGTCAGGGCAGCCACAGAGAAGGCCCTCCTCCGGGGAGCCGCCAGCCGACATTGTCTGGCTGACGGCATCTGAAGGAGGCCCACCCTGTGGGATCTTACCGGCCGTTGGGAGGAGTGTGGCTGTAGGCGGTCTTAGTGTACAATTTGTCTTTATTATTTTATTATTATTTATTTGTCTTGTATGCCGCCCACTCCCGGAGGACTCCGGGCGGCTCACAAAAGACAAGGGAAAGAGGGGAACGAGACAAAGACAACATATTAAAAACAAAACCAACATTCACAATTTCCGTGGAGGTAAATGCTTCTCAGCCCCCTCCCAGCCTGCTGGAACAGCCAGGACTTGGTGGCTTTGCGGAAGGCCGGGAGGGTCGTAAGGGTCCGGATCTCAACAGGGAGCTCGTTCCAGAGGGACTTTAATAGTTATTCTTGTATTGTTTAAAAAAAAAATCTAAATTAAAAAATGCAAACTGAAGCTTCCCCATAGATTAGTTTCATGTGCTAATTATCCTAGAAAGGAATCGTATGAGTTATGGGAGGTACTTCATAGTTTCTCCCACAAATATACGTAGCCCTTGGCCTTTAGAGACTTCTGGCCAAGGCAGCACAAGGCAGCTTAACGGATTCTCCAAGACACTCACCGTTCCAGAGAAAGCCCCCAGGCAATGACAGAGACCCCATCAGGCAGGCCCATAGGCAGCAGCATTTCTGGGCGGAAGACTCCTGAATTTCCCACTTCCACCCATTTCTTTAACCCTGAAAGAAAATGGAAATATCTACAGTTAAACTGGCAAAGTGCGAATCTGGGTACACAAAGCCAAGGGTTTTAAGTTACTGGGTAGACCTCAAGCCTGGTTACTGGAATCCATTCAGCACTTCCTGCTGGGATTCTGAGCAATATAGAAATGCAGGTCCTTTCCTGACAAAGAGCGGCAGAAAGGAATATGTCAGGTTGATGGCTGAAGGGATATTCTGAAATGGTGTTAAAGCAGGACAAGATAGTAATATCTAGCTCTTACTCAATTTTTTCCCCAAGTTTAAATCAAGGACAGGTTTCTTAAGCTTTGGTCAACTGTACATCAGTTTTGGAAAGCAAAATGAACGTTTGGGTCCAAATTTTCTGATGTATTTGCATTTCGAATGCAAAAGGTTTTTGCATTTTATACTACGCTGGTGTTCTATCTCTGTCTTGCAAGACAGAGATAGAACACCAGCGTAGTATAAAAACTATGCTTCTGAAGCCTAAATTGCTTGGATACTAATTCTAGGAGTGTTCTGTAGTATTTTGGATAACAAAGTATGTAACAAACAAAATAAGGTTTGATTATGAAGCCCCCAAGATTTAGAAATTCAAGAATCCTTTAAAAATTGAGATTTTATTGGGGATTTTTGCTTCCTTGTTCAGGTTCTTATATGTTCTGCCCCTTCCTCTGAAATAGCCTGAAATTTATTTATTTATTTATTAGACTTATATACCGCTTCATAGGGCTTTCAGCCCTCTCTAAGCGGTTTACAAATTTTTTAGCAAATTGAGTCACCAACTTGCCCCCACAGTCCGGGTCCTCATTTCACCCACCTCGGAAGGATGGAAGGCTGAGTTGACCTTGAGCCGGTGAGATTAGAACCGCTGAACTGCAGATCACAGTCAGCTAAAGTGGCCTGCAGTACTGCACCCTAACCACTGTGCCACCTCGGCTCTTATAATTAATAAGATAAGAATTATCTTAAAATAAGAATTATATTAAGATAAGAATTATCTTATGGGTTTTAAGCATTTTTATTTATTTATTAGCTGAACAGCCATACACCAAGGAGAATATGGTAAGGTATTTATTATATTTTATAAGGGGCTTGGGGGGGGGGGAGTGAGGCCTAAATGAGCTACCCATTTAATCTGAAAGACTGAAAATGTTGTCATTGTGTTCTGAAAAGTGTTTTGTTTAAGGGGGGGGTGTTATTTCCTTTAAATATCAAGGACCTCAAAGAGGAACTCCAACAACAGATGATGACAATGCATGCTTTCAAGTGTGTTAACACAGAGGGAAAGTTTCCTCAGCTATAGTGTATTCTCAATTTTTTTGCAATTACGTGAGTCGTAAAGGAATTATCAATGGCTGAAATGAAAGCAGTTGGAATTATTTCTTAAAGACAATAGGCATGCAACTGATGCCTTCTTGACTGATGTGGAAGCAAGCTGAAAACAGACTTATTGACATTTCCTCAAAAGTTGCTTTCATTATTCCCAGTACTTTGCATGATTGATCTTTACTGTCAAAGGTTATTTTGTAAATCAACCAAGTTGTTTGGGAAAACTGTTTAATTTGAAGAGGGAAGAGCACTCAAATTCTGCCGTAGCCAAAACTACACTTCAACTACACAATTCTTTTGTTTTTAATATATCTTTTTTTTTTTAAAAAAAAATTCACCTTGATGGTAGCTGAAAACTTCCATGCTGGGCTCTGTGTAAGGATTGTAAGCAGGTTTGAAGCGCAGTTGTGTGATTCCTGTTACGTAGAAAGAAGAAGCTAGTTTCTTTTTTATAAATATTTTTATTTCCATTTTCATAACACACACTCACATGCATACTATACATAGCCCGTATCATATAGTATTAAATAATAATTACATCAGTTCCTCTTGTCAACAATGCCCAGAAAAATAGAAACCCATTATAGCTCTTCTCCTCTCCATACACCTCTTTCTTCTACCACCCTCCAACTTTCTATCTTCCCTCCATCATCATTTTCTACTCTACTTCCCCTTCCTTTCTCCTTCTCCTCTCTCTACAATCCACTCCTCCTTATCCTTCTCATCTTCCCCCCTTACCCTCTCTCCTATCCCTCTCTTCCCATCTTTCTTCTCCCTTCTGTTTCCCACTCCTCCTCTCCTTGGTGTATTTCCACTACATGTCAATATGCTTAACATATCCTAGTTTTAAAGAAAAAATAGTAATAATAATAGTAATGAAAATATAAGAAAAAACAGTATACATGTGGGGTCAAATTACATTAAAATCTAACACGTCTTGTCAAACCTGATATATATCCCTCCCCCCCCCGACCCCACAACCCCCCACAACCTCCCCCCCCCCGACTTCCCAGAACCCGTACATGCTAGTTAGTTTCTTGAAAAAGGAAAAATAACACCTAAAAAGCTCATCGCCTTAAACTGCTGCCTTTTATCCCGCACATTGACTTTCCACCATCTCTTACCCAGTTTGGTGAAGAATTCTTTCAGGACACCCATAAGGTCCCCGAGTGTCAAACCATAATCAGCCACCACACCCTCAATCTGGTGGAACTCTGCCAGATGTGTAGCATCCAGTGTCTCATTCCTGAAGACACGATCAATGGAGAAGTATTTGGTTGGCGTGAACTTCTCCTGTAAGTAGAAGCAATTATCACAGCTTGGCATTTTCATTTGATTCAAATACCCAGTTTTATTCTTATCAAGTCCTATCGGCTTTAAACCCACAAATATTTTGTTAACAAGGGTTTGCAATGCAAGTATTCTTCAAACTATAAAAGAAACCCCCCCTGGTATTTACCTGCTGCGCCAGCTGATAGAGCATCCGGGCACTGACAGCTGTGGTATGTGTCCGAAGAAGGTTCTTCCTAGCCTCCTCCAGTTTCCATTCATATTTGTAACTAAAAGGAGGAAGGGAACAGATTAACATAAAAATGCAGGAATTGGATGAAGCAATTCATATGAGTTACATGACTTGAGAAATCAGCGTAAATGTGATTTCTCTGCAGAACAAGAAAAAATAGTTGATCCACTAGACCTAAAATTTAAAAATTCTGTCATTTCTAGTGTATAGAGAGTCTTGGTGGCACAGTAGTTAAAGAACAGTCTTGCAGGCAAACTCTGACCACAGCCTGGAGTTCAATCCTGATGGGGTTCAAGTTTGACTCAGCCTTCCATCCTTCCAAGGCCAGTAAAATAAGGAGCCAGATTGCTGGAGACAATATAGCAATAGCAGTTAGACTTATATACCGCTTCATAGGGCTTTCAGCCCTCTCTAAGCGGTTTACAGAGTCAGTATATCGCCCCCACAGTCTAGGTCCTCATTTCACCCACCTCGGAAGGATGGAAGGCTGAGTCAACCTTGAGCCGGTGAGATTTGAACAGCCGAACTGCAGAACTGCAGTCAGCTGAAGTAGCCTGCAGTGCTGCATTTAACCACTGCGCCACTTCAGCCCATTTATGCAAATAATGCTAGCATTATAAACCGTCCAGAGAGTTGTGTAAAGCGCTATAAGGTGATTATAAATATAAATGCTATTGCTATACAATAACACTTTTACTCAATATGAACCAGCTCCAAAAACTGCTAGGATTCCACTACTGAATTCATGTGTCAGCATCAAATCTCTCATCTTTGCCTTCTCTAATGTCACAAGTTTCACAGCGAAGTATCTCCCTTCACGTTCTAGACTCAGCAACAAGAAAAAAGTCCTTCCATGCCAGCTGTTGCACTGAACTCTCCACAACAATTATTCATGCTTTTCTGTTTGCACAATGTCAGGATGAAGCATGTTAATGAACTCACCCTTGAGAACCGTACCCTCCCTGTGAATGCACCCTCTTTACTCTCTTCAAGTAATCCATGGGGAAGTCAATCGCTTCAGAAGGATCTGAAAGAAATTAAACTTGTAGAAAATTATCCAGACATGCAAAGGCTCCGTACGCACTCAAAAAGAGCACGAAGACTTTACAGCTGTTTCCTTCATCATTATCTAGACTCAAGGCAAGAACATAAAAACCATACTCCAGCTATTATTTCCCAGAGAAAAATGGGTGCCACATCCTAGAATATTTACAGAAAGCATCTTAAAAAGGAAGAATTTATATGGAAAACTCCAACCTTTTGGACCAAAGGATACATCTAGAATTTTGTAATGATATGCACTACAACTTCTCAAAAATGGTACTCATAGGGAGCACACCCATTCACAAAATGATAAAAAGTTAGATTTAGAATACTCAAATTATTGGGGCAAATATGAATGCTGGATTTATTCAAAGAGGAGGTCTGGGATGGGAAGGGAAATGAAAGCAATGGACTTTTGGTATTGTCCAAGGAAAGGGTAATTCTAGGGAAGGGAAGGGACAAGGAGAAATTGATGCGATATTTATCTTGACTTCTGAGTTGCAGTGTTAACATACACTATAGGATTGCCGTTAGCTCCTTTTTTATACTCTCATATACTCTATATCCTCACTTCATTTTTACTCCTTCCTTATGTTGGCAGGTTCTTCACATGGAGCTGTTTGGTTCATATCCATAGCATGCAGACAACATCCTAAATGTTCCAATGCTCAATTTTGTAAAAATACACTTAGAGCAATTTAAAAGGGCAGCTACACATTTAAATGGGAACCAAGTGGCCCCCGGATGCCTGATCAGATCTCTGTAGGAAATGCATAGGGACCTGCAGCTCCAAATTAGCCTTAAAGGAGACCAATTTATATTCTTCACTCTGACATATTAAGAGATAAAAGTTGTTATATTTTAGATCAGTGTTTCTCAACCTTGGCGACTTTAAGTCCTTTGGACTTCAACTCCCTGTGCTGGCTGAGGAATTCTGGGAGTTGAAGTCCAAAGGACTTAAAGTCGCCAAGGTTGAGAAACACTGTTTTAGATGAACAATGGAACCAACCCTTCATGAAGAAAGTGTCATGCTGGTCTCGGGCCGGATGCTGCTGTGGTTGAAAGAGGGCATCAAAATTCCAGAAGGAGCTCTCAATGTAATTATTGGTGGGCATTTCTGTGAAACTGAAGAGGGAGACAAAGTTTCAAGTAAACATTAAGGGGATGGGTCCCATGCCTAACTTATACTCTGACATTAGCACAGGGAAAAACATCACATCCGTGACCCGTCAAATGCGCGCCCGACAAAACCGTGGCGAGAAAACAGCAAGGACGAAATTGCGCCCACAGAAGCATGCCGATAAATGCATGCCGACGAAAGCGCGATTAGGGTTAAGGTAAGGGTTAGGGTTAGGTTTAGGGTTATTACGTTGTTTTCGTGTTGTTTGTTGATGGCGCGCTTTCATCGCCGCGCATTTATCAGCACGCTTCTGTGGGCGTGATTTCATCCTCGCTGTTTTCTCGCCGCGGTTTTGTCAGCGCGGTTTTGTCGAGTGTGCGTTTGTCGGTGAAGTTTGAGTGTGAGTTTGAGTTTATTATATTTCTATGCCGCCCTATTCCCCGGAGGGGACTCAGGGCGGCTCACAACCAAGTCGGGTGTGTGTGTGTGTGTTACAAATAAGAAAAAAAGAACACGAACAAAACAATACCACAATTTAAAACACTCAACAACCATACCATTCGAGGGGGGACAAAAACTCATTAGCCCCAGGCCTGTCGGAACAGCCAGGTTTTAAGGGCTTTGCGGAAGGCCTGGAGGGTGGTGAACCCATCACATCTAGCCACAATAGCCACCAAAGGGGACTTGCTCTAGCCAAAATACTCAGAGGAATTTATTTACACTCAATTAACAAAAATAAATGGTTCACCGACAAAACCGCGCCCGACTAAACCGCGAGTTCTAAAGCGCTCCGACGAATGAGCACTAAAACGCGGCGACAACAGCGCAGCGACAGAAGCGCGCTGTAAAACTAAACCTAACCCTAAACGTAACGTTAACCCTAACCCTTACCTTAACTTAAATCGCCCGTCGACTGAAATCGCCCTTCTGTCTCCAAGCTGTTGTCGGCGCATTGATGACGTCGCGGTTTTAGCGACGCGGTTTAGTCGGGCGCGGTTTAGTCGTTCGCCCTTTTGTCGGGTCACGAAAATAAATTTCTTGTATTTTCCTAGCAGCCATTATTTTGTATACAATGTGACTGAATCCCAAAGATGGGTATGTTTGAGCGGACCCTTTTCCTGCCCGTATATTATTTAGTACATACCCCATTTCAAGGAAGATCTGCCGGAACTGAGTGCGGACCTTCAGCAATGGATGGAGATGGCCGCTCTCAGGCATAATGCCCAGTGCCTCAAAATTATAAGACTTGAATTTCAAATCTCTCCAAGAACCACTGCAAGTATGGGGTGGGGGGAACAGGAAGAACACGAGAAAGAGAATGCATTTAGCAATAGGCTGTGATTGCTCTGAGAACAGTTTCCATTACAACAATATATATCTTCATAAAAAAAAATCACACCCATTTTTTAAACTTCACATAAAGGCAAACACAATTGAAAACAGGGAGGTTAAGAATTTTGCCAGGAAGGGTTTGAAGTCATGAATCCATTTTAGCATCCTGTTAGTTGTAAGACTGTAAAGGGTGAAATTCGACTCTATATAGTGAAGCAAACCTGTAACCAAGGTCCACGTGCAGAAATCAAAAGCAAATTTCCAGGCAGAAATGGCAATTTGTAGGCCCAGATCCAAACTTAACCAGGACCATACTATAAGTGACATCAGAATTGCTTACCTGGCAATCATCTCTGGTGTAAGGTCTGTCTCTTGTTTAGCAATAGTTGTGCTAAAAGCTCTTCCTTTTTTAACCCAATATGTCTTTATGGTCCTGAAATGAAACACAAGTTTTGATGCATCATCTCTTGGGAAGAAGGCAGAATCATTCAAAGTTCTATTGCAAAGAGTATTTTGTAAGAGATTTGCAAACTAAAGCAATTCATTATGTATGTATGTGTGTGTGGTGTGTGTGTGTGTGTGTGTGTGTGTGTATATATATATATATATATATATATATATATATATATATAATTTATTTATTTAGAGTCACAACCCCTGGTAAGCCCCAATTATGGGAGGAAGCTAACTGCTTCCATCATCTGTCAATCGGCTCGTCACAAGAGTCCATCATGACAGAAACCCAATATTTTTACTGCTGCCTTTGTTATATTATATATTATAAAACACACACACACACACACACACACATATATAATCTCACACACACACAGAATATATTCATACGATTTTGTACTGAGCATGAAAGCAAATTGCCTTAAAAATTAATCAAATCAAGACAGAATATATGTGAAACAAAGCAAATTGTTGATGAAAACTCCAGGAGTGAATTATCAACACAAGGAGTAGGAATTAATGAGAAAGACGGATCCAATTCATCCATTTTCAAATCCACATAGCCAAAGATTTATTCAACCAGTCTTGCTGGCCATGGCTCCTTTTTGGAAAATAATAAGAATGTAAATGAAGTAATTAACTGCAGAGTGACTATCTCTTTTCTTGAATGCTTTGCAATATTGTTCAACCCCTGAAACAGAATAACCTAGGAAACATCACCGAAGAAACTTGTATGAAGAGCTCACACAACAAAAAACATATTGAGCATAACAGATACCAGAATTGAAACTCACACTTCTGTTAGGAGCTTTCGTTTCTTCAGTTCATTTTTATCTTTCTCTTCTAAACAATTAGTTTCTCCCTTCTGAACTTGAAGCAGCTTTTCCCTTACAGTGTCCTGAACAGATTCCATCTAGGAGAGAAAGATACTCACAATGGATAGAAGTGCAAAGTTCTCACTCTCTTCCTGTTTTTCTTGGATTCAAAAGTATTAAAGCAACACCGAATTTATTTAGTTCGTTCTTAAATATGTATTAATTTTTGTTCCACTTTGGACGGTTAGGGAGCAGAAATATAATGCTGCAAGAAACAGGGACACCCTACAGATAGGAATTTTGATTACTCACTGCCTGGAATATCCGAGGCCCACTTTCTGAGCTCTTGTCTAGCCGTATCCATTTGTTGGACATTGCTTTGCTGAATCCCACCTTTCCACTTGGCATCTTCTACAGTAAAACAAGGTAAACATTATCTCATCAGACCAGAAGCCATAGAATCAAATCAGCAAAAAACAACTTAAATTTAGATCCATGCTAAATATAGATCCACAGCAGATAATATCAAACAAATAATTTCTCGGTAACAATTTAATACAATAAGTATATAGAGATGAGGAATTTTTTTTTTTACCATGAGTTCACTCTGAAGCAGACCCTCAGGGGGGATGCTATTAAATACTCGGACCTCATGGCTCCCTTCGTGAATAATCTCTTGGCCCTCAGGTGTCAATTCCCACGTTTTGGATGTACGTTGCTCAGCTTCGATCACCTAAAAAGAACATCAAAAAATATCTTCCTTGGCAACAAAAACAGGGAAAAAGCCAAGAGTGCTGTGTTTGATAAAAGAATCATAAGTCTGTGGAGTTCTTAGAAAGTTTTAAAGTACACCAGAACTTCTGCAGAACTGCAGTACCTGCTTGGATTGTGGGTGAGAAAAATAACATATTTATACCTAAAGTTTCACAAAACCAAATGGCTAACGTTTATATAACAAAGCACATCCATGAACTTAGAAGATTCTAGCTTAGTTTCACTCCTTTTCTATCATTTCTGTGAATTCTTCGCATTTTGCCATATGAAATTCCCACCTGTAAATTGAAGTCCTCTCAGTGACAATTAGGCAACAATTACATGTGGGAATATTTAAGGACAATCTGAATGCACATATACCAGGGCCAAGTCCAATTATTAAGTTTTCTTATTAGCATTTTTAGAATAATCTTTCACTACAATTTCCTTTTCTAATTACTCTTCAATCACAATGATCGGTTTTAATCAAATGTAATTGGGAACTGGAAATACTTATGATGAGGTTAAGACTATTAAATCTAGGCTGCAAAATGAAGATTACATGGAATGAAAGAGGTTTTTTTAAAACTTTGCAGGTATCATCTTGTTTTTTGCAGCTCAGCTTTAGTATTTGCTGGTGGGTAAGGTGCAGACTTACAACTACAATTGAGCCCAAAATATATGTTGTTAAGTGAGACAGATGTTAAGTGAATATTGCCCCATTTTACGACCTTTCTTGCCAAATTTGTTAATCACTGCAGTTGTTAACTTAATAACATGTCTTCCCCACTGACTTTGCTTGTCAGATCACAAAAGGTGATCACGTGACCCTTGGTCGTTGCAAATATCATAAATACGACCCAGTTGCCAAGCATCTGAATTTTGATCCCATGACTATGGGGATGCTGCAATGATTATAAGTGTGAAAAACAGTCGTAAGTCACTTTTTTCTGGGCCATTGTAACTTTGAATGGTCGCTAAATGAACTGTTTGTAAGTTGAGGACTATACATGTACCGAGGTGGCGCAGTGGTTAGGGTGCAGTACTGCAGGCCACTTCAGCTGACTGTTATCTGCAGTTCAGCGGTTCTAATCTCACTGGCTCAAAGGTTGACTCAGCCTTCCATCCATCCGAGGTGGGTGAAATGAGGACCCGGATTGTTGTTGGGGGCAATATGCGGACTCTGTAAACCTCTTAGAGAGGGCTGAAAGCCCCATGAAGCGGTATATAAGCCTAACTGCTATTGCTATTCTTCCTTTGAAGGTCACAACAGGAATTAATAAGGAAAAGGTGAGCAAAATATTGGTCTTACTCTGGAATCTGATGGAATTATAGCAATACATTTAGCATTGTGTACATGTATAACCGTAACACGAACTGTCCGAAAAGTGCTTTTTCAGAAGGCAACTGGACTTTTTTTGAAGGTGTTTCACTTCTCATCCAACTTCTCCAGGTCTTGTATGAGAAGCGAGACACCTTCAAAGAAAAACAAGGAAGTCCAGTTGCCTCCTGAATAAGCACCTTTGGGACAATCGCGACATGTATGACTGAAAATCTCCATAGACATAATATGAACTTTGAACATAACCATACATGAAGAGGCGATTGACTTATTCTCCAAAGCACCAGAAGGCAGGACAATGAGTAATGGGTAGAAGCTAATTAAAGAGAGATCCAACCTGGAAGTAAGGATAAATTTTCTGCCATGAAAGCAATTAATCAGTGGAAAGCTTGTCTCCTGGAGTTGAGGGGGCTCCATTACTGGAGGTTTTCACAAACAGACTGGACAACCATTTGACTGGGATGGCAGAAGGTTGACTAGAAGACTTCCAAGGTATCTTCCAGGCCCTATGAGTCCATGTTCTTGGTCCACCACACCCTTACTGACTTTCTCTCCCATCATGTCATAATACTGCTCCAAGAAACATGGCATGCTGATGACCTTTAATTAAAAGTATTCCATTCTTTTTTGACTAGAACCAGGAGCAAAGCAAAATGTAAGGCAGCCTGAGGGTCCCCTACCCTATGTGTCAAAGCCAGCCCCCTCCCTTCACTCGAGGCATATGGCATAGCTTTATCAATTCAATCAATAAGAACTGTGTTAATGCCATAAAATCTCTTGTTGCCACTTATATTTATTATCCAACGCTGCACCAACAGCTGCATGGGATCTTTTCCAGCAGCAAAGATACTATAAACAATTGTTAGGCGTGCAAAAAAAAAAGGAATTCACAAAATCCACCATTCATTCTTGATTTCAGTTGATACTCCAGATGTTACAACTGAAGGATGTTTTAAACATCCTGTTTAAGTCTGACACTGCCTTCTAGGCTCATTCAAATACAAAATACACCGAGATGCTTCCTCTTAAGAGAGGAACCCACTAAGATTGTAAGCCGCCCTGAGTCCCCTCAGGGAAAAGGGCGGCCTATAAATAAACAAATCAAATTCAAATCAAATCAAGATCACCACGGAATCAATTCAAAAAATTAAAAGACTAGAAATATATCAATAGTTATGTTTGCAGGACAAATAGGCTTTTTAATTGTACCAATTTTGGGGAGGTTTCCATGGCATACAAGACCATAACCATACAGGCTTTTGGATTCACATAAAATGTTAAGACTACAACGGGGTAGGCAATGATTAAAAAAGAAAAAGAAGGCCAGATATATGTAACTGGTGCTATAAATTATTTTTTAAAATGTTGGAAGCGTATGTATACACTCAACCTCATATACCATATATGTGCAACATACAAACCTATCTGCAATTTTTTAACCAAAATACTTCAAAAATTGCTGATTGGCACTTTACATGGTATTTTATTTAAATGTTTGAGATTCTCCTTATGCGTGGATAGGCTTATCTGCATGTATATAGAGGAAGTATGAGTTACTTACAAATATTACTATATATACTCATGGATAAGCCAATCCATGGACAGAACAATCCCAGTTTGGGAGTTGCGCATTAAATTATCAGTTTGTTCACAACTATATTCAATACAAATTTGCACCTATAAAGATAAATTTCTCTACAGCATTGAAAGAAAATCCTGATTTAATGTCTTGGTAGGCTAAAATAGTGGCATTCCAGCATGATCTACGTAATCTATTCTTAGTGACTGTGGGACGTTATCATCCAGCCCTCTCCCAGAAAAATGAAATATCCTAGGAAATATTGAAAAGGCAGAATATTTTTCTGGATGTGAAAAGAAAGAAACATTCTTTAAAAGACAGAATAGTTGCCTGTAGCTTCCTGCCCATCCACACTTTTGTCAATAGGCCATTGAGAAGGCCAGGCTAGCCCACTTTACATAATAAAGACTTCCCCAGTGCAGCTGCAGGGGGAAGGGATATTACTCAACTCTCCACATGGCATCTGAGAACTCATCTATACCTGGATTCAAAACAGCCTAGAGAGTAGCCCCCTGCATGGCCCCATGGGAGTCTGACAACCAATCAGAATACATTTCTTACACAGGAACAGGAAACAGAGAGGTGGGACTAAACAGGGTATAAAAAGCCTAGCAAGCCCCTCCCTCAGCCCTTCTCTTCTCCTCCACCAACATTGAAGCATGTGATCCCCTTTTCTGTCCAGGGCTCAAGCCATGTGGCCCTGTCCAACAATAAACCATCCTTCCAAGCAGCCTCCACGTCTCCAGTGTCTTTTCCCCCACTTGGAGCTGAACCCAGAAGGACGTTTCTTTCAACAATACCCAAAGATTCTCACCTATAGCTTAATTCCTTAAAAAAAATAGTGTCTGATAGCATAATAGTGTTATCAAATTCACTGCGAGTTCTAGCTCTGTCTTGGGGCACCAAAGCAGATCCAGCCACTCATTCAAAGCCCAATGGAGAAAGAATTGGAAAAAAACCACTTCTGAAAATCTTTGCCAAGAAAATTGCAGACTTGTCCTGGCAAATCATCCCTTAGGAGCAGTGTTTCTCAACCTTGGTGACTTTAAGCACAGCTGGCTGTGGGATTCTGGGAGTTGAAGTCCACAGGACTTAAAGTCACCAAGGTTGAGAAACGCTGCTTAGGAGTCTTGAAGGCACAGCCACGTGGATGCAATCTATGAACAACGCCATTGGTCGGCATGGCCTTAGTCCGCCAAGCCCATTGGCTGACAACGGATAGGCCCGCCCCTTTCCGCCGCAAGAGGTATGGCGCCGCGTTGACTCTGCGTGGCGCCTCTCGGGGGCGCTGCTCCGCCTCCTTACCTCTCCTAGCGACTGAAGGCTCTTCACGGCCCCGACCAAGACTTGGTGTTCCAAGCCAAGCGCCGTTGCCGCTTCCAGGCTACAGAGCCCGGCTTCTCCGTCAGCTGTCACCTGCTCCAGCCTCTGTAACAATAACTCTGCCGCTGAACTGGGGCCTGTCGCGGCTGCCGCCATGGTGGGAGACATCTTCCCGACCAACTCGAACCGGAACTTCCGGTAGAGGCCGGAAGCGGAAGTAATGACTAGCGCGCGGTTTTTAAAAACTGGGCTGCGTAGCCTCCTTTTACGCGCGGAATCACCGGCTTTGCTCCACGAGAACCAGCGGCCTATAGATGCGCGGTCGTTATGGAATGGCTCGCCCACCAGAGCGGGAAGTAGTTCAGGAGTTAATACTTCAAAGATGCTCGTTTACGTTTTTTCACTTAGCATGGTTGGGCGCTCGCCAAGCCAGCCTAATATCCCATATTTGGAAGCTAAAAATGTACACAATCTCAGGTAAAGCATCGAGTGCAATATTTCATTATTGTACATTTAAATAGCAATAGCAGTTAGACTTATATACCGCTTCATAGGGCTTTCAGCCCTCTCTAAGCGGTTTACAGAGTCAGCATATCGCCCCCAACAACAATCCGGGTCCTCATTTCACCCACCTCGGAAGGATGGAAGGCTGAGCCAACCTTGAGCCGGTGAGATTTGAACCGCTGAACTGCAGATAACAGTCAGCTGAAGTGGCCTGCAGTACAGCACCCTAACCACTCCGCCACCTCGGCTCTAGATAGATAGATAGATAAGAGATATGAATGGATGGATGGACAGACAGACAGATATAGAGATAGATAGATAGATAGATAGATAGATAGATAGATAGATAGATAGATAGCAATAGCAGTTAGACTTATATACCGCTTCACAGGGCTTTCAGCCCTCTCTAAGCGGTTTACAGAGTCAGCATATTGCCCCCACAGTCTGGGTCCTCATTTTACCCACCTCGGAAGGATGGAAGGCTGAGTCAACCTTGAGCCGGTGAGATTAGAACCACTGAACTGCAGGTAACAGTCAGCTGAAGTGGCCTGCAGTACTGCACCCTAACCACTGCGCCTCCTCGGCTCTTCTAAAAAGTGTTTCGTAAAAAAAAAAAAAAAAAAACCAGCCACGCAAAACATTCCTCGCACACGTGAAAGACGTGTTTCCTTTGTTGACATCTTTAAAAGTCGTCCTTGCGTTTCCTTGTAAGTCTTACATCTCTTCTGAAGGCAGGCCGTTCTACTGGTTAATTGCTTTCACTGTCAGGAAGTTTCTCCTTAGTTCTAGGTTGATTCTCTCCATCAGTTTCCACCCATTGTTCTTTGTCTTGTCCTCCAAAGCACCAGAAGGCAGGACAAGAAGCAATGGATGGAAACTAAGCACCATTCCCAAACTTCCGGTCTGCCCGTAGGGCCAGTTTTTTGCGCTCTGGAGCTTTCAGGGAAGCTCCTGAAGCCTCCCGAGGACCTGGGGGGGGACGGACAGGGGAGGCTGTTTTCGCCCTCCCCAGGCTCCTATAAAGTCTTTGGAGCCTGGGGAGGGTGAAAAAAACATGCAAAAAATGGAGAGGGGGAGCGCTGGCCATGTCCGTAGGCGTGCTGGGGTTGCGCATTGCATTATGGGTGTGGCACGCCTGCGCACAAACCCCCTGCGTTCCCCCCACTTGTGGCACGCGTGCCAAAAAAAGTTCGCCATCACTGAACTAGATTATTAAATGCACGTTTCAAATCAGGGAGTTTAACTAAAATTGTATATTCTTAGCAAATTGTCAGAAGCAGAAAATACAAAAATGTTAACATACTCTAGCTGATTATGATAGCATGAATGTATCTCCATTGTATTATATTACACGGGGCAGTGGAGATGGCCACATGCTTTGGAAATAAAATGCTTTATATAATTTTCTACCATACAAGTAACTATATCTGAATAAGAATTGGATGAAAGTGACTGTTGGGATTTTAATGGATATGTTTGATGTGACCTATAGAGGCTTATTTTTTAGAAAGTACTTTATATACAGTGTAGAGATATGAGTAAACCAATCCAGAATTAAACTGCATCTCAGCCCTTCATCCTAAATTGCCTATTCGTCTTTGTTCCAGACCACCTCCAACCTAAATAATTTGATTCCTTTACTCATAAACTCAGTGACTCAATAAATTTGTGGGATGGGACTATAAGAGATTATGTACAGGAAAAATACTCTCCATTGTGCTTTTTTCACCCAAATAAATTGGCAAAACATTTCAAATATTAAATGCTACCCTATGCTAATTACTAGAAATTATGCTTAGTTTTAATTAAATTATGTGTTTGCTATTGTAATAAGTGATAATAGTTTTGTCATTTGTCTGTGCATATTTGATGTTTTTAGGAAACACAGGAAGCCTAAATGTTTTAAAGAGTTGTTTAACTTTTTGTTTAACACTGTAGGCAAAAATATAAGGCCCCCTGGGATTTACTTAAAAGTTAAATGATTCATCCAGTGCATGCTTTCCTGACAAAGCAGTAAATCACAGCTTGATGTAAGTTTGACATTTCTCCATTTCTTATAGTATTTAGGATCATTTGTGGTAAATGGTCACTTCCTGCTAACGGACACAGGTGGCCTGTTGAGGTCGAAGTCACTGTGTGTGGGGATGAGACACTTACTTTTCTTTGCAGAAAAGAGCAACAAGGATGATTAGGGGTCTGGAGGCTAAAACATGAAGAACAGTTGCAGGAATTGGGTATGGTTAATCTGATGAAAAGAGGGGCTAGGGGAGACATGATAGCAATGTTCCAATATTTGAGGCACTCCTACAAAGACAACGGGGGGGGGGTCAAACTATTTCCAAAGCACCAGAAGGCAAGACAAGAAGCAATGGACGGAAATTAACCAAGAAGAGAAACAACCTTAGAACTAAGGAGAAATTTCCTAATAGTGAGAGCAATAAACCAATGGAATAGCTTGCTTCCAGAAGTTGCGGGTGTTCCATCACTTGATATTTTAAAGAAAAGACTGAACAGCCATTTGTCAGAAATAGTATAGGGCAGCTGTGGCAAATCTTTTCTGGCTCCTGTGCCATAAGTGGGGGGAGCGGAGGGGCATAATGGCTAAGACGTTTGCCTAAGATGCAATACAGCACAGGTTCGAATCCCAGTAAGGGTATGGCTAGCTGATGAGAGCTAAATAGCTTGAAATAGATCTATACTAGTCTCCCTTTATTTATTTATCAGCACAAATAAAAAAACACAAATATAACAAAGGCAACAGTAAAAATATTGGGTTTCTGTCGTGATGACTCTTGTGACGAGCCGATTGACAGATGATGGAAGCAGTTAGCTTCCTCCCATAATTGGGGCTTACCAGGGGTTGTGACACTATATATATATTATACTAAATATATTTTTATTTATATCTATCTATCTATATCTATCTATCTATCTATCTATATCTATATCTATATCTATATCTATATCTATATATCTATCCATATATATATATATATATATATATATATATATATATATATATATATATATATGTCTCTAGTTGTTTGGGTTTTCTCCCGCGTAGAATTGGAGATGTCTTGGCGACGTTTCGACGAAGTCACATTCGTCATCTTCAGGCTGCTGCTGACTACTTCAGGTTTGGTGTTTCCATATATACATATGTATGTGTATGTGTATGTGTATGTATATGTATATGTATATGTATATAAATCCTTTATATATATATATATATATATATATATATATATATATATATATATATATATATATATATAAATCCTTTATATATATATACCGTATTTATCGGCGTATAACACGCACCGGCGTATAACACGCACCCCCCATTTTAACACAAAAATTTGAGTAAAAATTTTTTTCATTAAAAATAAATGACTTGGAAGCTCGGAACTTAATGTTGGATTAAAATTTATAACATTAGAACATGAATTATAACATTAACTCCTCTTAAAAGGCAAATATGAAATGAAAAAACACCTCTTTGAGCAAAAAAACTTAATCAGAATCACTGCTTTTTGGAAAACCAAAAACCTCTTCCTCATCTTCACTCTCTCCCTCTTTTTTCCCTTCCTTCCCCCTTCCTCTTGCCTATCAACTTCATCCTCTTTGTCTTTCTGCTCTTTCCCTCTCTTCCCCTTTTCTTCCTACCTCCTTCCTTCTCCCTCCCTTCTTCTTTTTCTTCCTTTCTTCTTCCATCTTCCTCCTTCTCCTTCCATTCTTTCTCCTTCCATCCATCTTTTCTCCTTCCATCTTCTCCCCCCCTCCCTTCTTCTTTTCCTCCCCCCTCCCTCCTTCCTTCCTCTCCTTCCCTTTCTCACACACAGGAAGGGGAGGGGGGCTATCTAGTCGCTTTCACAGCATAATTTCTTTATCTAACTTTTAAAAAACAGTGTGCAAATCAAACGAGATTTTCGTAACCTGCGAAGCACCAAGTTATATTATGTTGTTACAAATTCGCAGCTACTCCATTCTTTCTGATAGGGAACTACATTTCCCAAGATGCCTCAGGTCCTCAAAGCGCTGAACGCAGCTTTGCAATTGACTCCAGCGAGGCCTGGCAGCCGCCGGCTGGGGTGGTTGTCAGGGCGATGCGGAGCGGACGCGCCGTTTGTTACTGCTTCCAGCAATCAAGACGGACAAGGGAAGCGACTGAAACGGACGCTGGCCGCAGGAGAGCGAGGCTGCTGCCAGCCGTTTCACCTTGCGCAGCGAATTTGACTGGGTCCCGGGCTTCTGCCACCCGGAGTATCGGCGTATAACACGCAGGCAGGGTTTAAGCTTGCAATTTTAGTTTTAAAACTGCGTGTTATACGCCGATAAATACGGTATATATAAATCCTTTATATATATATATATATATATATAAATCATATATATATATATATATATATATATATATATATATATATATATATATATATATGTGTGTGTGTATATATGTGTATATATGTGTATATATGTATATATATGTATATATATGTATATATATGTATATATATATATATATATATAAAATCCTTCACGCATTGCACTAAGTATGGTCTATTGCAGTGGTTCCCAAACTTGGCAACTTGGACTTCAACTCCCAAAATTCTCCAGCCAGCTCTGGGAGTTGAAGTCGACAAGTCTTAAAGTTGCCAAGTTTGGGAACCACTGGTCTATTGAATACTTCGGATTAAGCTAGATTCACACTACATAATATGGTTTATAAACTTTTTCAAAAGTATTCCAAAAAAAAAAATTATCATGACAGAAGTGACACATAATGAGAATCTCCCTCGTTAATTTAAACTTGGTTTTATTAGTGAAGTTCAGATGTGTTTCATAAGAAGGAGTTGGAGGTTAGGTATCTTGTTTTTCCAGTTAGTAGCAAAATAGCAGTTGGGGAAAAAACTTTAATGATGAAAATGCCTTGGCGTGAACAATAATTAACTTTTAAGTATTTCAGGATCTAATTCAATTTATTTCTGCTTTTTAATTTACAAAGTAGAAAAGATCCTGATTTCAAATCTTTTGAACTATATTTAATAAAGCTTTTGCCAGTTCTAGATGGAGATACTGTAAATATAACGTGTATTCCAGACAGGGGCTGCTTTTACTGTACGATCACGTTATTTTAAATTCCATGGTAGGTCCTAAAGATCAACAACAATTGTCTTTTTTTTTTTCATCCCTAACATAAAATAAAATCTGCTAAGCAGAACAAGGGAGCATAATTATGGAATGCTTTTTGTTTGATATGAATTTTCCACTTGGAAGTACCCAGGATAGCATATTGTGCTAAGCCTGTGATGGCGAACCTATGGCACGTGGATCCATTTATTAGGGCACAGCCAGGCGTTGCCCTGTCAGCTCCAGCGCACCATGCTGAAGGCTCCAGAGGCTGAAAAACGGCCCTACGGGCAAACTGGAAATGACCGTTCCCAAACTTCTGGGTTGCCCGTAGGGCCATTTTTTGCCCTCCGGAGGCATCAGGGAAGCTCATGAAGCCTCCGGAGGGCCTCCGGGGAGGGGGGAGGTTGTTTTTGCCCTCCCCAGGCTCCTAGAAAGCAGACACCACTGGCTTTTTATGATCACTCAAAAAGAGTTAAGCAAGGGTTAAAAGCCGAAAAATTCCTGACGTAGATGAGGCACATCGTTCTCTTGTCTCCTCCTGTAGAGGGCGCTTTTTTTAGAGGCTTTTTTAAACAGTTAAGCAGAGTCATCCACGGTGACTCTGGCAGCAACTAGCCCAGCCTGACCTCAGCTCTTGCCTTTTTCCTTTTACATTTTTTTTTCTTTTCATGATCGCAGGCAAGAGCAGAGTTCTGAAACAGCTGGAAAAGATAGGTGTGGGTCGGAGGGAGGGGGAGGAATTCAAACTTCATCCTCCTGGTGCAACTTTCTGTGTGCGTGTGTGTGTGTGTGTGTGTTTGAGAGAGGGGGGAGAGAGGGAGGAAGGAGGGGAAGGGAGAAGAAAAAGAAAGAAGGAAACTTATTTAGCAAAGGAGAAAAACAAATGCTGTCACTTTAAATCGGAACTGGGCATGCCTGGCTGTGGAATTCTGGGAGTTGAAGTCCACATGTCTTAAAAAATTGCTGCCTCACCAGCCATAAACCTCACCGCACGTCAGTGACTTTCAGTGATTCTGAATGCGAGAGATTTGATTTAGTTACAAGCATTTTCATATTACTACAGCTCTAATGGTAAAAGAATATATACCGTATTTCATATAGCCAAGACAAATAGTTGGAGTATCCAAAGAAGAGGTTGCCTTCTTGGAGTGGCTCCAGGCAAATAGCTCTCAATTTTCATAAATACTTAAATACAAGATTCCAGTTTGGCAATGTAAATTTTCCCAACTAATTTTTATTACCATAATTTACCCTTATAAACTGATACCGATAGAAAAAGGAATTCTACTTGTGCTTAAAATGAGTTAAGAACTTTGGTTATATAGATGAGTCAATGGAAAAACGTGGCTGAAAGGGATGAAATTTACCTGTTACAGTTTAAAAGAAAATGTTTATAAATTGATGTACCTTTAGTTTGATACTAGGGAAACTTTCTCAGGTGTATTAATTTATGTTGGAAATGTGGAAAATATGAAAAGGTCATTTTATCATGTTTGTAGAAAAGCTAGAAAATGTTGGGTTAAAACACAGTGATATAAAGAATTTTATATATTAATCAACTGAAAGCAGAACTTTTTTGCTCAGATGAATGAATAGACAACGAGAAAAGACCTATGGAAGGTTTTGTACACAGTTATTGCAGTGAGATTATTATACGGTATGCAAATATAGAAAGACTCTGAAATATTTACAATGGAGGAATGGTGAAGATGACAGAATTTGCAGAGATGACAAAATTGACGTTTTGAGTAGAGAAAAAGATAATAATATTTGTTAGTGAATAAAAACCCTTTTTAGAGTTTTTACTAACTATAGAGAGATGATAAAAATAACAGCAGAATTGAAAGCTGCTTCTTTAAATCTTCATATCTTTTTCCTTTTTTTCTTTGTATTTCTTTTTTATCACTTTTCATTTTCTTTAAATTTGTATGGTTTTTCCTCTCTAGACAAATTGTTAAAAAAAAAACTATCTTCCTGTACTCAATTGCATTACACATACCATAACAGAAATATTGTTCATACTCTTTTCATATAAACTCAAAAGGAGTTTGTTTTCATTTCTTTTTAACTCTTGCTAGCAAATCAAATAATAGCTTTGCCCCTAAAAGTGGTAAATACAATCATCGTCTATTGCATTTATGCTTATTAACTTATAACTTTTAATAAAAGCAATAGTAAATATTCAATTACAAATACATTCTGAATTTTCCATATCATGTCTCATTTTTTTTTAAAATCAAGAAGACAAGTGTTTGAAGAACTGCCGTTCCTATTGCCTAACTGAATCTTTAATTTTGTTTTTGTGGTTTAACAGTTTTTTGGACTCATTATCCTTGAGATCTGTATCACAAATCCATACTTTTCAGATATTTTGCAAGATATCCTAATATGACTAAGCCTGTAACTGTTAAAAGTAAGAGAGAGAGAAAAATAGAGAAAGTATGAGTAGAGTTTACAAATTACTGGTACCACAATAATTACTAATGAATGAATTAGTAAGGCCTTGCCCTGCATGGAATACAAGGAAGATAATGCATCACTCTTTCAAAAATAAGCAAAATGTACACTTTCATTTGGACTAATCACCATAAAATCACATTTGTAAGCCCTGTCAACCATCCATGGAAGAATTGTTTACTTCAAATGCTTTTACGGCTGTTGTATTGTACTGTCTGTACTTTATTTCATTTTATGGGTTCCTCCTCCTACCTCTGATATACTGAAGAGCAGACTGTCATGACCTTTTCCATTACACATTTGGCAGATAAAATTTGTCCTATTCATGCAGAGTTGGATGCAAATGGGCAGGGTTACATAAGATCGTGACCCGTCAAAACCGCGCTCGACTAAACCGCGCCCGATTAAACCGCGTCGCTGATGTCATCAACAGGGCGACAACAGCCAGCGCGGAGAAAGAAAGGCGCTTTAAATAGCGCTTTGAAAGCAAGCCGATTCAACTTAAGGTAAGGGTTAGGTTTAGGGTTAGGTTAAGGGTGAGGTTTAGGGTTAGGTTTAGGATTAGGTTAAGGGTTAGGATTAGGGTTAGGTTTAGGATTAGGTTTAGGGGGGGTTACGTTTAGGGTTAGGTTTAGGGTGAGGTTAAGGGTTAGGTTTAGGGTGAGGTTAAGGGTTAGGTTTAGGGTTTACAGCGTGCTTCTGTCTCCGCGCTGTTGTCGCCCTGTTTATGACGTCAGCGACGCGGTTTAGTCGGGCGCGGTTTAGTCGAGCGCGGTTTTGTGGGTGAATCCATAAGATGACAGGAGTGACATCTTAACAAAATAATAATTCTTTGAGTTATCTGTGATGAACTCTTCAAGTTGTGCTCCATATTCTTCCCCCTTCTGGCTGGTAGTGTTGCCAAAGAAGGGGAAGGGATGCTGGGGTGGTGGGGTGGTAGGAGGATACTTCCTAGAGGAAAAGGCTGATGCCAAAGGCCTTGAAAGAGCCAGTGGTCCAGTCTGAGTTCAAGCACACATAAGATTAAAAAAAATATCAATTGTTCTTTTGGTGACCTTGTGCCAAGACCTCAGTGGAGGGGCACTGTTGTCCTAGATCTCAAGAAAACGTTCAGTATCATTGAAAGTGAATGTCCTTTGGGGCGCCTCAAAAGAGTTTTTCTTTAATGGTTCTATTCCTTAGCAAATGGGTAATTTCAGTCAGTTGCTCCAGGACTCACCCCTCTCCCTCATTCTTTCTTAGATACTTGTTGTGGCCCAGCAGGAGCCGTTGGAGCTGCCACCAGACTCCGACAGCGAGGGGCCCTATGAGTCGGCCTTGGAGGATGTGGAGGACCCTGGACAGGGTTCCGACTCCGAGCAGGGCGCAGAGAGACTGGTTGGCCACCAGGTGGCACCTGAGCCTTGGACCAGTGGGGAGGAGACAAGGGAGAGTGATCCAGAAACCAGCAGTGAGTTGTTCCTGGATGCACGCCATCGAAGAGCTACTTGGCGTCAGGAGCAATTATGCAATTACAGGAGGTAATTGCGCTCAGCTGATGGTCATTAGGCTCCTCTCCAGACTATAAAAAAGACTGCTTGTGACACGCCCTTCTTGCAGAAGTCAACGCTTTGACTAAAGAGAATGGAACTACCTTGGCAGGCTGGATTGCTGCCAAGGTTTGTCTGAATTGTTGCCAAGATTTGTCGGACTTGCTGCCAAGGTCCTTATCTGTTTGTTTTGCTTGGCTTTCAGCCACGGAGATTCTGGTCTTGCTAATTAAAGTATATTCTAGTCAAGCTTGTCTCGGCTTTTGTTACTGGACGGAGGAGGGGGTCAGAACACATACCTATCAAGTTAGTGGAGGGCAGTAGTCTCTTAATCTGGAATGAGGTATGCTCATTATACCAGCTCAATCTAAGCAGGAAATTTATGGAAGTTCTGGGTAGGCTCCTAAAGGCAACAAGGGATTGGGCTCAGAATAAATCCCAGAAATATTTGAGCTACTATTTATAATCACAAGAGTTGTAGAGTCCTAATGAGTATGAATCACTTTCTAAAGGAGGAAGTTTGCATCTTGGGGTTTTTCCTGGATTCCTAACTGTTACTAGAGTGGCAGATGGAAACTGGCTAGAAGGGTCTTTAGCAAGTTTGGATAATTTGCCAGCAGTGACTTTTCTTAGCAATAGCAATAGCAGTTAGAGTTATATACCGCTTCATAGGGCTTTCAGCCATCTCTAAGCAGTTCTACAGAGTCAGCATATCGCCCCCAACAACAATCCGGGTCCTCATTTCACCCACCTCGGAAGGATGGAAGGCTGAGTCAACCTTGAGCCGGTGAGATTTGAACCGCCGAACTGCAGAACTGCAGTCAGCTGAAGTAGCCTGCAGTGCTGCATTTAACCACTGCGCCACCTCGGCTCTTGGATCAGGAGGGTCTCGTTACAGTGACTCACATGCTTGACATGTTGTAGTTGCCGTTTGCTCAACATGCAGCTGCACTAGAAGATAATCCAGAAAGGAGCTGTCCAATTTTAGTTGGATTAGATTCACTGCCTGAGTGGGAATCTTCTGTTAGTGAATTTTGAATCAACGTGAACAACAATGGTCAGATCCACTAGGTAGTCCAAACCCTGAAAGTGAACTCCACAGGAAAGCTAAAATTACTTTTATTGAGGATAAAAGAAGTCTGATTGTACTATGCCTTTTCCACCTCCTTATGACTTGGTGAATCATAGAGGAATCTACCGAATATTATTTTGTCTTCCAGACCTTATAAAATGTTTCAGCCCGCTTTGTCTAGATCAGTGGTAGTCAACCTGGTCCCTACCGCCCACTAGTGGGCGTTCCAGCTTTCATGGTGGGCGGTAGGGATTTGCTGTAACTCTGCTTTATAAATTTTATAAAGTAAAGTTAGTTCCCTGTTCTGACCCCCTCCTCCATCCAGTAACGAAAGCCGAGACATGCTTAAATGGAATGTCCTTTAATAACAAGACCAGAATCTCGGTGGCTGAAAGCCAATTAAACAAACAGATAAGGACCTTGGCAGCAAGTCCAACAAACCTTGGCAGCAATTCAGACTAACTCTGGCAGCCTGCCAAGTTAGTTTCTCTTTAGTCAAAGCGTTGACTTCTGCAAGAAGGGTGTGTGCACAAGCAGTCTTTTTTATAGTCTGGAGAGGAGCCTAATGACCATCAGCTGAGCTTAATTACCTCCTGTAGCTCTTTGATGGCGGGCATCCCGGAACAACTCACTGTTGGTTTCTGGATCACTCTCCCCACTGATCCAAGGCTCAGGCGCTACCTGGTGGCCAACCAGCTTCTCTGCGCCCTGCTCGGAGTCACATCCTCCAGGGCCGACTCATAGGGCCCCTCGCTGTCGGAGTCTGGTGGCAGCTCCAACGGGCTCCTGCTGGGCGACAACAGTTCCCTACTTTATAAATCACCATTACTGTGGAACCAGTGGGCGGTTAGAAAATTTTACTACTAACAGAGATACAAAAGTGGGCGGTAGGTATAAAAAGGTTGACTACCCCTGGTCTAGATAAAAAGTATTGTATATTTCTGTCAATGTGATCTTCCTTACTCTTTGTACCAATCTTGACTAGTGCTGATACCCTGATTGTCCTAGTAAACAACCTATCTCCTTTCAAAGGTCATTACGAACAAAAAAGGAAAATAATTACCACGTAATATAAAGTCTCCATGATATATTTTCAAGTTCAAATCTTTTATTTGAACAATTGTAGAGATTTAGGCCTATTCCTTGGTCTGAAGATTGATGAGTATTATTGCTTGTGTTTATGAGAGCTACGAAAAAGGGGCTAAAAATAGGACAACCAGCAGATGGCAGCTGAAAGCCACAAATTCCAATACTTCTTTCACTGCCACTCAGCAGGCATCTAGATTTATACCCTGAGAGATGATGATATAAATCTTGTTGAAGAGAAAAGAGGCTATGGAGGGCTTCTTGTTTTTCTTATAAAGGTCAATAGTTTTCTGGCATGAATGAACAAAGACACAGGAATTGTAAGTAGTTGTCTATTTTTCAGATCTGGATTTCTGTTTATATCATTAAATGGAGAATAGAGTCATCGTGAACCCTTGGTGATAGCCACATTGTCATTTATTGATTTTTAGGGGTTAGTATTACATATATGCATGGTATTTTGTAGATTAACAAAGCAAAAAGGACAGATTCCCATTCCAAATAGCATATGATATTAATTTAGACAGAGAGATGTCAGTTGAGAGGCAGGAGAGGGAAAACAGACCTAACTTTTTTTGAAATCACTGCAGATGTGATTTCAGGACCATTGAAACATATACTTTCAAAGTTCTTGCAGCACTGGGGAATTATCATACCTGAAGACTGAAAAGAGCTGATGTGATTCCCATCTTCAGAAAAGGAAAGGGGAAAAAAAAACAGATCCAGGAAACTATAAACCAAATAACCCTGACATCAATACCTGAGAAGATTTTGGAAAATATAATCAAGCAACAAATCTGTAAAATACCTTAGAAGCAAAGCAAGTTATAACCAGAAGCCAACATGGCTTTGCCAAAAATAGATCATGCCTAACAAATCTTATTTCATTCTTCAATAAAGTGACTAAATTAGTGGATCAGTGAAATGCCATGGATATAGTATCCTTAGATTTCAGTAAAGCATTTGATAAAGTACACGAGAATCTACTTCTTGGCAAGTTAGAAAAATGTGGGATGGACAGCACCATCACCAGATGGATTTTAACTGGATGACAAATCGTATTCAACACATAGTCCTCAAAGAAACGACAGCCACATGGAGAGAAATAAACAGTAAGAAGTAAGTGTATATGTGATGGCTGGGGACAAGTATCTAACCAAGGGGTGTCAAACTCGTCACGGCAGCATCATGTGACATTGTGACTTATTTCCTCTTTGCAAAACCAGGTATGGGCATGGCCAACATGTGACACATCTGGCCCACGGGCCACAAGTTCAACAGCCCTGATCTAACTTATAAATTTTGTGGGGGGTGCAAGGACTTAAAACATAGATTAGTTCTATGAACATAGAATATAGAAAATATAACATAGAAGTTATGTCAATTGCCAAAGTGCCAGGGTAATTGATGGGAGCCTGAGACAAGCGAACGTTAATATTATTTCCAATGTTGCCATTGGTTAGAACAGATGAGAGGATCAGCAGAATTATTTCATTTGCCTATGACTGGATTCAACCTGCTATTTGCAGATTCACACGTTTTATTGAGGTAGGGTTATAAAGGTTCTAAAATTGTAAGCTGCCCAGAGCTTCTTTGTGGTAAGAAGGGTGGCCAATAAATTGGATAAAAATGAAATAATAAAATCAAATACTCTTGGAAATGTGGCTACAAGTTTTGTCCTTTGGAGTTCTTCTGGATTAAAAATCACTACAATATCGGTGGTAGTTTTCAAAGGAATAAGATTTTTTAAAGTGCAGAACAGGCTTTCTGAAATTGGTTTGATGCAATACGTTCTCCTCCAGCCTTGGATGCTTCCAGTAAAGAAGTATTCGTCTCTTACCCGTTGTCACACCCCTCTGTTGTTATCCTTCTGACAGCTGTCTCCCTAACAGTCCACATAATGGTTATTCTTCTTCTGCTTGTCACAACTTCTTCTGCCCTGTCACAACTTTCCCAGCCCAATTGCCTCCAGGTGTATTGTGAGTAAAAAGGCATTTTCTCACCCACTTGGCTGGTAATTCTGCCAATTACCACATCACAGGTAAGACTCCAAGAGAGGTTGCAATAACAAGGAGAGGCATAGTTAGCAGGGTGCATAAGCAGGCTGCTGTCAGAACTAGAAAATAGATAATTGGGAGTGGAAAAAGGAAGAGGAAGGCAGTAAATCTGGCTGGATTCACTGATTACATGGATTCAGAACTGGAGAAGAGAAAACTCTTGGTTCTTACAATTGTCTCCTGACTGAAGCAGATGTACCAATAGGGATGATGCTTCCATTGAGTTTTAATCTTGCTGATGTGTGGCCAGAGGTGGGTTCCTACCAGTTCGCACCAGTTCGGTAGAACCGGTTCGTCAAATCTACCGAACCGGTTAGAAGAGGTTCCACCAGTGGACCCGGAAAGCAGCCCACACCTACAGAAGACGTTCCAAAAATTTTTGAAACCCACCACTGGTCCTTGGATATGATTATTCTACACTATCATGCTCCTATTTATAAAACTCAGTGCCTCTGTGAAAGGTAAGGATGACTGCTGCGTTTGTGGTGCAATCAGAACATTGCGTGTGTTGAAGTTGTTTTAACGCAAACCAAATATGCCTTTTGAAAAACAAGTTGACATCCTATTCTTATGCATGCCGGTGCTGTGTGTGAGGTTATTTAAGGTGGTTCTGAGAAGTGTCGTCGGCATCTTCATATCCGGTCACATGGGCGGCAAGCCACTCCCATCCGGTCACATGGGCGGCAAGCCACTCCCATCCGGTCACATGGGGCGGTAAGCCACTCCCACAAAGGAGGCCACACCCACAGAGTAGGTTCGAACAATTTTTGAAACCCACCACTGTGTGTGTCTATTCCCAAATTTCAATCTGTAGTTGTCTTCTTGTGAAATTGTTTATTAGATTTATATTCTACTTCTTTGGGGAGTCTCTTTTTATCTCCATAACTCTGTAAGGCAAATTGAGTAGACACAGAATGGGCCTCTTCCCACTGCTGAAGTGTGGCACTCCCCACCTATCCTTGATTGACACTATATAATCATGACATAGACTAACATTAGCGGTCTTCATTACTCTTATTTCAGTCACCTGATTTCTCTTTAAGATTTAAGGTTACAAAGCCTAAACAGATTTGAATACACCCTACTATTGTCGTTGGACCAGTGGTGGGTTTCAAAAAATTTTCCGAACCTACTCTGTGGGTGTGGCCTCCTTTGTGGGAGTGGCTTGCTGGCCATGTGACCTGGTGGGAGTGGCTTGCTGGCCATGTGTTTTCTCTCTCTCTCTCTCTCTCTCTCTCTCTCTCTCTCTCTCTCCCCTTTCTTTTGTCTCTATCCCTTTTTCCTTTTTTTCTTTCATCTCTCTCACTTTTTTTTCTTTTTTCTTTTTTTTATTTCTTTCTTCCTTTCTTTCCCTTTCTCTCTCTGTGTGAGTCTGTGTGTGTGTCTCTGTGTGTGTGTGGCAGTGGTGGGTTTCAAAATTTTTGGGAGCCTCTTCTGTAGGTGTGGCCTGCTTTCCGGGTCCACTGGTGGAACCTCTTCTAACCGGTTCGGTAGATTTGACGAACCGGTTCTACCGAACTGGTAGGAACCCACCTCTGCGTTGGACTATGTTAGTATAAGGGAGAAAATACAAGTTGAATAACAGTGCAGCTAAGGACAACTTAAGCCATTCTCATTCATGGGCCAGGGATGAGACTGAAGCAGTGTCATGGCCATACAGCAGAATTATTTTTTTACTAAATGCAAGTGGGATTCCGCCTGATTTTACTGCATCCAGTTTTTTCTCAGTAAAAGTTCTTTTGATTCATCTCAATGGATTCAAGAATGTTGCTTTCCTGACAGGCTGACTGGGGCAGGGCTGACATTCAGCGGAGTCTACAGTACTGGTCAACCTGGAGAAACCTATCGCTTTACTGTGGGAACAGTTCAGAGGTGGGTTCCTACCAGTTCGCACCTATTCGGTAGAACCGGTTGGTCAAATCTACCGAACCGGTTAGAAGAGGTCCCACCAGTGGACCCAGAAAGCAGGCCACACCTACAGAAGAGCTTCCAAACTTTTTTGAAACCCACCACTGGTCCTTGGATATGATTATTCTACACTATCATGCTCCTATTTATAAAACTCAGTGCCTCTGTGAAAGGTAAGGATGACTACTGCGTTTGTGGTGCAATCAGAACATTGCGTGTGTTGAAGTTGTTTTAACGCAAACCAAAGATGCCTTTTAAAAAACAAGTTTGCATCCTATTCTCATGCAGGCCAGTGCTGTGTGTGACGTAATTTAAGGTGGTTCTGACAAGTGTCGTCGGCATTTTCATATCGGGTCACATGGGCGGCAAGCCACTCCCATCCGGTCACATGGGGTGGCAAGCCACTCCCACAAAGGAGGCCACACCCACAGAGTCGGTTCGAACAATTTTTGAAACCCACCACTGGAACAATGCACATAATGTCGGCTCAAGGCAACAACCAGGAAGAAGCCAAATGCTGGGGGGGAAATCCCATTCAGGGCTCCCTTGAGACTGGACCTCTTTTGAGTGGACGGAAGAGGATGGAGGCCTTAGTGACTCAGCGAGACCCAGGTGGTCCATAGGCATCCGGAAGAAAGATGACTGGGAAGGAAGGTCCAAGGGACTGACCTTCACTCATGGTAGCCACGGAACCCAGCAACAGGAGTGGCAACAGGAGCTGGAAAAGCTGACGGAGGATGAGGCAGGCAGGGAGCTGTTTAATTAGAGACTCTTCAACTCATGATTTTGCAAAACTTAAGATTTTTCTGACAAAGCTCTCATTATTTCTACTGCTCCACTTTGCATTGGGACCTGTGTGCCTTTTAACCGTTAATGATGCCAATTTTCAATGAAAGCCTCACCTACTGAACATCTGCCTGCAGTGTTTCTCAACCTTGGCCACTTGAAGATGTCCGGACTTCAACTCCCAGAATTCCCCAGCCAGCATTCGCTGGCTGGGGAATTCTGGGAGTTGAAGTCCAGACATCTTCAAGTGGCCAAGGTTGAGAAACACTGCATTAAAGCCATTTGAAAGAATTGGAACATTCAACAGCATTGGGATAGTTATCTGAAGGGCTATCTTTTTCACATTTACCTATCCAGATTGTTGTCTAAGGTATTTTAGGTATGTAAAACAGACAAGGCAGATGGTCACAAAAAAGAAGGATATTCAGGAATGTCCTGAAGATGCTCATGTTGGCATCAATATTAGGAAGATGTTGAGTGCCAAATAAAACCCTTAAGAGAGAGCATTCATGAAGGAGACTATTTGTAGCTTAGGGTTGACATGAGGGGTCCTTGATGCTTTCTTGTTTCCTTGCAGATGTTTCATTACCAAACTAGGTAACATCATCAGTGCTAGTTTATGCCTCATGCATAACATTGAATTTATCCCAGTAAATGACAGTACCTGGTTTTACAATTATTGTTTTACATTTGTTTTTATTGACTTGCCCATCTTCTGGAATATTTCAGCTATTGGATGGTTTAGGACCTGGCTACCTGAGAGACCGCCTCCTGCCACTTACCTCCCAACGACCAACAAGATCGCACAGGTTGGGCCTCCTCCGGGTGCCGTCAACCGGACAATGCCGTCTGGCGCCCCCCCGGGGGAGAGCCTTCTCTGTTGCTGCGCCCGCCCTGTGGAACGATCTACCCATTGAGATCCGGACCCTCACCACTCTCCCGGCCTTCCGTAAAGCCGTCAAGACCTGGCTGTTCCGGCTGTTGATTGATATCCAGCCCCGCTTAGATGGAATGGATGATGTGGAATTTTAATATTGTATTTTCTATTTTTAAATTTTAAATGTTTCTTTTGTCTTGTTGTGAGCCGCCCAGAGTCCCAATGGGAGTGGGCGGCATACAAATTTTATTAAACTCTTTAAAACTCTTAAACTCTTGAAAGTGAAATGAGAGGAAATGCTATATTCCTGACTTCAATGAAGAATATAGAATATCTGTTGAAATGTAAATTATCTTTCTAATTCAGTTTCAGTACATTTTTAATGAAACATTACAAATTCAGTTGGTCTAGTTGGTTTGAAAACAACTAGTGGGATAACTGGTTTTCAGCTTCTAGTTACTTCATATACCTTTCTTTGAAATGCTCACTTCCTGGTGGAGATCCCTTGGTCGGTAATGGCTATAAAGTGAATGTCCTATAAATTCCAGTGGCTACTGTGCATGTCAGAAGTCTCAAACTCTGTTACTTGGCTGTTATTTTGCAAGAACATAAGAGAAGATATTCTGGACATAACATCCCTCTAAGTTTAGTGTCCATCTCGTTCATGTACCCATATAGTTTAGAACAGTGGCCAACCAGATGTATTCTGGAAACTCACAAGTAGAAAATCAATAGCTTAACCAAGGTGTTCTTTCAGTTGCAATTTTTTTTTTTGGCAAAACAGGAATGCTATCCAGCTTTTGAGGCTTTGATCCTCACTGGACCTGTACAACCCCATTTGTAATATTTTCTTGCCAGTCCTAAGCCTAATGAAATTCTTTTTTCTTCTTTTTATATAATTTTAAGGGTCAAGCGTGGTACGCAGTTGAGAACTTGCGAATCAATACTTTAGCAGTATAACCACCAGTTCTTTCTTTCCTCCCCCCCCTTTTTTTAGCATTTTAGCAAAAGCAGATCAGACTCACCCTTTTCCGCCACCACTGAAAGTAGCTTTTGAAAAATGTCCCTTCTGAAAATGTTTTAAAATAACTGCACTGCAAAATTTCAGTACTGTATTCCTTCCAGATTCTCTTTTTGTCAGGTATTTCGAGTAGCAGCTACAATATGTAGTTTCGCACAGAATATAATTTGCAACAACACCTGCTATGCAGGACTCTCCTATAAAGCCAACTCTTGCTATTAGATGCCACAGGGCTTGAAATTGCAACAAATTACAGATGTCTTTATAATTCCAGGGGAAGAGATGCTTGTAGGGCTTTCTTATTTTTTATTTCAGGGACTAAAATAACACGGACACCCTTAGTTCCTACAGTCCGAAGCAGTAAAATAATCTCAACACCTGCACCCGTTAAAGACAGCTGATAGAATCCATTTGACCTGAGTTTTTTTGTTGAGCCATTAGCAAACAGTTGGTTTTGAATATATATGTTGGGCTTAATCAACCCAGGACTTGACCCAATGGAAAGCAGGGGTTAAGCTTTTGTTTGTGCATTTTTTCCCCCAGCTGGAGCTGACTGTGTTCAATTGCTGATTTTATTGCTATGTGATTTTATTGCTGTAGACAGACCCAGGTGCGGGGTTTCTACGCCTGGCCCTTTAAGAGCGCTTAGCCACACTGGGGATTGTGCAAAAGAAACGATGACGCACACACGGCGGAGGTGGTGGGGGGGGGAGGAGGTCTCTCCCCCCCCCCCCGAACGCGTGGTCGTGCCTCATTGGCCAGGTCCGGGATCCAATAGGAAGCAGACATCTGGGACGCCAACGTTCGGAGGAGCAGTCCAACCCGCCGTACAGCCGGCGGACCAATGGCGACGCCCGTCCGGATCACCCCGCGCAATCAGAACGCGGCGAGGGCGGGGCCTTCCGCTAAGCGCGCTATAAAAGCGCGGGCGAAAGCGCCTCGCCGGCTGCAGTCGTCCGGTCATCATCGCTGTCAGGTAGCTCGGGTGAAGGTCGCGCTTCTTAAAGGGCCAGGCGCCTCTCCTTCCTTTTCCCTCAGCGGAGAGAGAGACGACAAAAAAAAAAAATGAAGCCCATCCTAGCCTTCTGTGCTCTGCTGGCTCTGGCGTCGGCCGGGCCTGCCCAGTACTTCAGGGAGGAGTTCGGGGATGGAGGTGAGGTGATGCCGTCCAAGCGTTGACGGGCGGCGGGTGCGGCGGCGGCGGTGGTTCCGGGATGCGGGGAGAGGAATTTAACGGCGTGCAAATCGGGAGGGTTATTTGGTCGTCTTATTAATATTATTATCATTTAGAGCAGTGTTTCCCAACCTTGGCACCTTTCAGTCCTTTGGACTTCAACTCCCAGAATCCCCCAGCCAGCATAGCTGGCTGGGGGAATTCTGGGAGTTGAAGTCCACAGGACTGAAAGTCACCAAGGTTGAGAAACACTGATTTAGAGCATCGGCTTTGAGGCAGAATAATCCCCGGGCCCCCTTTGGGATTCGAACCCGAGGAGCCCCGGAGGGAGAGTGCAGGCATAATGGGGGGCAGGGAGGCGCCGCCAGAGAGAGAGAGAAGGCAAGAGATGCCTACGTGCTTGCACGGGCTGTCGGTTTCTCTTTCGCCTTGCACGCGCCCCCCCTCAGCCGCCACCCACCCGTTCCCGGCCATCTTAGATCCGCCCGTATTTCTTCTTCTTTTTCGGCTCGGGAGGACCGGCAGCATAATTTTTTAGCAGGTCTTAACGAAGATTAATGTCTCCGTGAACTTAATTCGATGGGTTAGATTTAAATAGCGTTGCCATATTGCAGGGGGTCTCCAACCTTGGCCACTTTTAAGACTTTGTGGACTTCAACTCCCAGAATTCCTCAGCCAGCTTTGCTGGCTGAGGAATTCTGGGAGTTGGAGTCCACAAGTCTTAAAAGTGGCCAAGGTTGCTGGCTGGGGAATTCTGGGAGTTGGAGTCCACAAGTCTTAAAAGTGGCCAAGGTTGCTGGCTGAGGAATTCTGGGAGTTGGAGTCCACAAGTCTTAAAAGTGGCCAAGGTTGCTGGCTGGGGAATTCTGGGAGTTGGAGTCCACAAGTCTTAAAAGTGGCCAAGGTTGCTGGCTGAGGAATTCTGGGAGTTGGAGTCCACAAGTCTTAAAAGTGGCCAAGGTTGCTGGCTGGGGAATTCTGGGAGTTGGAGTCCACAAGTCTTAAAGTAGCCAAGGTTGGAGGACCCCCCTCCCTTGCATATTTCTATTTCTATTTATTAAATTTATAGGCCACCCAATCCCGAAGGACTCCGGGCGGCTTACAGAAAAAATATATATTTATTTATATTGCTATCTAGTCAGGTGGAGGCTGGGTTGTGGGATTTTGTGAAGGAGGCGAGCTTCAAAGCACTGGCTCCTCTCTCTCTCTCTCTCTCTCCTTGGATTGACAAGAGGAAGAGAGGAACGTCTGGTGGAATGACCTTAAAAGATTGAAAATGTATTCATGGGTGGCTCCAAGCTCAAATGTGGTATGATTGGATTAAAGAAACCCTGAATATAGAACCAAGAATTGGTATACATTGGCTTAAAATTTTACTCCACTGTACTTTCCAGGCTTCCTATGGAAGCTCAAGACAGATTTACATGTGTTTCATCCTCCCTATTCTAGAAATAGAAATAGGATTTAAAAAATCTGAATATAGAACCAAGAATTGGTATACATTGGCTTAAAATTTTGCTCCACTGTATTTCCCAGGCTTCCTATGGAAGCTCAAGACAGATTTACATGTGCTTCATCCTCCCTATCCACTATCAACTCTTTATGAAGTAAATTGGATACACTATTAACAATATTTAGATCTCCATATTTTCTGTTTCGGCTCAGTATCTTGATTAAGTTGGAATAGAGAAGAGATCTTAAGTATCTACCTTGATGCCATGGATTTTATATTAATGTAGCAATTCTGGTGAAGGGTGAAGTGATCATATCACAGCCCTTTTAGGCAAATATGTCAAGAGGGAATGAATTCAATTGTAGGTCTTAAAAACACTTTGGGGAAGTGCTATTGATACTGAAAATTTGTCGGGGGAAATTTAGCAGATGTGATAACTTGTTGTGTGTAGTCTAGATCAGGGATCCATTGGGGACTTGATAATTAAACCATAATCAGAAGAGGCTTTGGGGACATAGAACATGGACTAAATAGATCACCATGGGATATCTCTAGAACACACAAACCGCCCATTGTTGAATACTGAAAATTGCAAATGTAAACTTCTGTTAAACAGATAACTTAATACATTGAGTAGCCCTGCATTGTCATTCTATTGCATTGTAGCCTAAAGTATGTAACACTGAGAATCATAATATAGGCTGTTCTCAACTTACTACGGCACTGAAAAAAGTGACTTTGCAGCATTTCCATTGTCTTGTGATCAAAATTTGGACCCTTGGCACAACTGGCATGTATTTTTGATGATTGCAGTGTCCTGGGGGGGTCATGTGATTGCCTTTTCCGACCTGACAAGCAAAGTCAATGGAGAAGCCAAATTCATTTAACAACTATGTTACTAACTTAACTGCAGTGATTCATATAACCACTGTGACAAGAAAGTCACAAAATGGAGCAAAACTCCCTTAACAACTGTCTTCCTTAGCAATGGAAATTTTGGGCTTAAAAATTGTGGTTGTAAGCCAAGGATGACCTGTAGTTTATATGGCAGTTAGTAGCATTGATTTTTGATACAGAATCAAATATGCTGCACTGGAACAAACCTGAATTGGAGAAGTTTGAGATAAAACCTTTCTAAGAATTGGGTTCCTTTTGTGCCATATTGTTTTTGTTTAAAATATTTAAATATACTATCTTTTAAAACAATGCCATTTGATGACTTAAGCTGCAGCATATGCCATCTTCCCAAGATAAGATAAACTCTGCTAGGACTGATGAATAAAGCTATCCATAGAATGATATTAAAATTCTTCCAGTGATTGGTTTAAAACTAGCCAGAAATATGGGCCTTTTTTCTCCATTAGTAATATCTTATAGATACAAAGTATTCCTGTAGTTTGGCATTTCCAAAGCAACATAGAAAGTAACTGAGGAAAAAGTGTACACTTGTTGCAAAAATCATGCTCTTTGAAACTGCAGAAATGGCAAAGGTAATTGTTAGGAAGAAATCTTTGCCTTGCCTTTCAAACTTTGGGAGAATGTTAGTATTCCAGCATTACACAAATAATGAACTTTGAATCTTTATAACTCTTCAGATTCAAATTGTGTTGCCTTGTTCTCCTTTTAGATGCTTGGACAAGCCACTGGGTAGAATCAAAGCATAAATCAGACTATGGAAAATTCATACTTACTTCTGGCAAATTCTATGGAGATGCAGAGAAGGACAAAGGTAAGGAGATGATGTAATTGTGTGATCGCCTTGATTACAGTGCTATGCGTTATTGAACTGGTCGGTGATTTCAGTTAAGTAGTTTAACTGTTCATGTTGCCTCTGCTGTTTCATAGCAGAATAATATTTGAATAGCAAATACTTTGAAGCCTACTTAGTTAATCTTTGATGCACTGCTTTGTACCTGAGATTGCTTTTTTGAGGCATTGATTATTGATTATTAATATAGAGAACTGATTTCAGCTTTGAAATCAAATTGCAGGTTTTTTTGTCTTAAGGGCTGTCTGTAATCAGTATAGTACCCCTATCCCAGGAAAAGGACTTAACTGTGTTTTTAATCTTACCAGGACTTCAAACAAGCCAAGATGCTCGTTTCTATGCCATTTCTGCTAGCTTTGATTCCTTCAGCAACAAGGACAAGACTCTGGTGGTGCAGTTCACAGTAAAACATGAGCAAAATATTGACTGTGGAGGTGGATATGTAAAACTCTTCCCTTCAACCCTGAAGCAAGAAGACATGCATGGAGATTCTGAATACAACATCATGTTTGGTGCGTACCTCCTTGGGAATTGAGGGAAGACGGTTGCTTGGTCTTTATCTTTAATTTTATGCAGTCATTAACTAGCACAAGAGCTAGTTGTTTTTTATTTAATGATAGTCAGCAAGACAGGTTTTTTTTTTTGAAAACCAGCAACCACTGAGCTCATGGAGCAAATTGAAGATTAATAAATGTCCTTGTAAGAATCTGTAGGTAATCATGGCAATGTCTATGAAAGAGGGTGGGGAATAATTGCTACCCTTGCATGATATGTTGTAATTGAGGAATAATCTGGTCTGGTTAATGAAATATGTTCCTAGAATAGCACATATCTTAGAGAACGACATCGTCTTTCCTTGATAATAAATTAGGTTGTAGAATAGTGAATTTCCTCCCATCCGACTTTCCCTTTCAGATAAGTCCAAATCAGTAGTACTTGTGAGGGGAATGGGAGCTACTCTACAACCTTTACGCAAATAGATATGATAAAACTAGATAGTTCATCCAGTTTTAGTTCTTATCCCTTTCACAAGCATATGGATAGCCCTATTCATAGTATGCAGGGCATCTTCACACTGTTGCATGGTAAGTAGAGACTAGACTATGGATAGCTGTTTCTAATGTTAGTTAAAGCTGGTCTGTGTTCCTGTGGGGTTATACCTCTCAGCACCTAATAGTTTCAGAGGTACAAGGAAGAACCCATCAATGCTGCAAATAATAATGCCAATGGTCAATCTGGTTAGCTGATACTTTTTGGGATATTGCAAGTTTCACTTTGGCAGTGATTCTAAAGAATGAACAACAAGCCAGGTTGAAAGCATGCTTATTCTATAATCTTCTGAGAACAGAAGATGTATACAGTAGTAGTGCTGGTAGTGTATTTCAAGTAATTAAAAGTCTTAAAGCATAAAGGACTTGTAAATAAAAGCATTTCAGTGCTTTCTCAACTGTTGCATAGGAAGTCTAAGAACGTATGTATGGAATGTCTTATAGGGCTTGGCAAGTCGATATGGCTGGACATGTTTCTTAATTCCCTCTGTATAACACATGCATAATAATCTTCCTAATACTCTCAAGAAAGCCAGTTTGTGTAGTGGTTTAAGGTGCTAGGTTAGAAACCAGGAAACTTAAGTTCCGGCCTTGATTTAGGCATGAGATGACTGGGCAACTTTGGACTATTCATTCTTGCAACCCTAGGAAGAAGGCTGGGCAAGCCAGTTCTAAAATCTTACCAGGAAAATTTAGGGATTTGTCTACGCAGTCACCAGGAGTCAAGACTGATTTACAAATATTGTCATCTATTAAGAGTATGTTGAGCAAGTATATTTACAAATGCTATTTATGGATTATAGTCCCTCAGTAACATTGCTTCATTTTCTATTGGCAGTTCATACAACTAGCAGGAAATATTAGTTTTCATAAGTTACAGATAAATTGGCTTGAATTTATGATTAGGTGTTCAGTTTTTACTATATCTGACCTGTTTTTACTGATCATTAGAATTATTAGTATATTCATAGATCCTAGAATTCTAATGTACATTAATTATGGAAGTAATACAGATTTTATTTACTGCTAAAATGGCTATGATCCATGTATCATAATGGTGTGCCATCTTCATATTGGTCTGTTGTATCCCTTTTGCCTCATGCTCCTCCCCCACGTTCTCAGAAAGAGAAAATCTAATTGCTCTGTTTCCCTCCTTCCTTATAGCAATTAGGGATTATTTAAAAAAACACATTTAATGTTTACAGCAACTTAGTTTTAGGCGGTGACCTTCATCACACCCCACATTTTAAATACATGAAGATTGATCGTGGGAAGGCTGATGGAATGAGTTGCATTTCTGAGAGATGATGCAGGATTCTCTCAGTAGAGACTCAGCTGTATGTTTCTGTTTCCAATTTAGGCCCTGATATCTGTGGTCCAGGTACTAAGAAAGTACATGTGATTTTCAACTACAAAGGCAAAAATGTTCTGATCAATAAAGATATTCGCTGTAAAGTGAGTATTTGGAATTGGAAGGTGGGGGGTGAGAATGGAAATTCTATTCCATGATGGGACTTTAATGTTTAGGAAACTTAGCCATATAATTGTTTTTCTAATTTTTTATCTTGTTCATTTTAATGTTTATGATTTTATTATGCACCAACCAAGTTGCTTTGGACAGTGAGATGGGTGACATATTAATTTGATTAAAAAAAATATATAATGATAAATGGTCCGAGAAGAATGACAAAGGTTCTATGAAGATGAGTCAAAGAGAGGGATTGCAGTGTAGTATGGTAGCTCTGATGAAACTAACTTTGAGTGTGAAGGAAAACAAATAACTATAAAATTGGCGAGAGAGGAGAATTGCTAACAGTATAATTTCCTTGATAGGATGATGAGTTCAGCCATCTCTATACCCTTATTGTTCGGCCTGATAATACCTATGAGGTTAAGATTGACAACAATAAAGTAGAGTCCGGCAGCTTGGAGGATGACTGGGATTTCTTGCCACCAAAGAAAATTAAGGATCCAGATGCAAAGAAACCAGATGACTGGGATGAAAGAGCAAAGATAGATGACCCTGAAGATACAAAACCAGAGGTCAGTAGGTGCTAATAGCTTATAACCATGTTTCTCAGTCAAGAATAATCTAAACACAAAAGAATCATGAGATGGATAGTGTTGTTTTATTGAAGAACGATGGAGAGGGTAGAGTTAAAAATTACATAAATTTGTACAGGGATTTTTTCCCATCTATATTACAGGACTGGGATAAACCAGAACATATTCCTGATCCTGATGCCAAGAAACCCGAGGATTGGGATGAAGAGATGGATGGGGAATGGGAACCACCAGTAATCCAGAATCCAGAATACAAGGTAATAATAGCTTAAAATGTGTAGGTGACTAGGAAGTGAGCTTTTAAAAGAGATATTTATAAATGATTTCTCCTTTTTTGTCAGAAAGGAAGGCATCCACTAATTATTTATTTTAAAAGAAAGCATTATATATTAAAAATATGGATTATATAAAAATGTGTTAGTCGCTTGTATGCTATCTGATTTATAAGCAGCTTGCAGCAATCTATGTTGCAGGATTGAAAGAATCCTGCATTACCTCATGGTGCTTTACCCCTCTGCCTTTTCATGAGACCTTTTGTGTCTGATATCCAGCTTGGTATCAATATGATCAATTGTTTTTCTCAGGTTGTTTGGAAAGTTGCTCACAAGTCAAAGAGACTCCTCAATGTCTCATAACCCAGAGTGGGCCAGATTAATGTTTCAGAGTTCAGGGTCCCAGTTGAGTATCCTTATGATCTCTGTAAATTTGCAGCATTTACTGAAAGCCAATTGAATGTGTAAGACATTTGGGCTCACCCAGCCGGTTCGGCACCCCAACAGTCTGAGGGACTGTGAATTGGCCCCCTGTTTAAAAAGTTTGAGGATCCCTGTGCTATAGAATTTGATGTACTCTGAATTTTCCATTTCAAAACATTCAATGTTTCACAGGGAGAATGGAAACCTCGTCAAATAGACAACCCCAACTACAAAGGAAAATGGATTCATCCCGAGATAGATAATCCTGAATATACCCCTGACCCAAATCTGTACTTTTATGAGAACTTTGGTGTTATTGGTTTGGACTTGTGGCAGGTAAGTTCTTGTTTGTTTTCCAACAAACTTTTTTAAAAAGGGGGAAGCCAAATGACTCAAGTAGCTGTTCTGATGATTGAAGATTGTATCTTTAAAAAAACTACAAATTATGTTCCTATCATCATAATTATTAGTGGTTAGATGAGATCAAAATGTATTGATAGCCTTACATTGCAGTGAACAAGGACATACATTCAATTCACAGCTACTAAGATTGATGGCTGAGCAGGGACAAAAATAGCCAGAGAAATGATTGAAGCCTGGGAATAGGGCTCCTTGTCAGTCAGTAGGAGTGCTGATTTACCACTAGTTTACCAGATACTTAAGGTTGTCAACACCCTAATTAACAACTAAAAGCCACACACAATGAGGCATATATAGCCAGTAGAACAGCCCAGAGCACTCATTCTGTAGAGAGAAGTTTCCTGAGCCTGGACTCCAGCACAAGCTTGAAAGAATAAACCTTTGGTCCTGGTAACCAACTACTACAAATTATTCTGAATTTTTTTCTAGTTCCTGTATTATACTGGGAGACTTAAAGATATTTTAAGATGTTATTCTAAAGGAAAAGAAAATTAATGTAAAATACAACAAAATTACATGTTTGAAACTTTTATCAGTACATTAAACAGCAAATCGTATATTTCTAAATCTGCAATTTGCTATACAGATAGTCCTGGTTTAGGGACTGGCAACCCTTATAACTGAAAAGTCACTAAATAAAGACTTTTTTGTAGTTGTACTTGTGAAATAAATACAAGTAGTCTATACAAGTAGTCCTCGATTTACAACAGTTCATTTAATGGCAGTTTCATAGCTATGTCACTGAAAAAAGTGACTTAAGATTATTTTCACATGGCCATTGCAGCAAACCGATGGTCACATGTTCAAAATTCAGATGCTTGGCATCTGCTATCAGAAGCACTTTGAATTGTGGTCAGAAACCAGTAGGAATGTATGTTATGCTGGGTAAAGTCTTGACAAATCGTCAAAATGTTGGCAAGCTTTAACTATAATATTTACAATTCTTCCTCGGTGTTTTAGGTGAAATCTGGCACAATTTTTGACAACTTCCTGATCACTGATGATGAGAAGTTTGCTGAAGAAGTTGGCAATGAAACATGGGGTGCTACTAAGGTGGGAAATGTTTTTTCACAGAGAAGAGATAATATGTGGCTTTTATAAAGCTTGGGAATTAGAAGCTTGTACCTTGTTCTCAAATGTTTAAGATTTTGAACTTCGGAAATGGATATGAACCAAGTTGTTATCTAGTGACTTGGCCCAAATCCCATTCCTTGTATGAAAGCACACATGAATAGCAATAGCAGTTAGACTTATATACCGCTTCATAGAGCTTTCAGCCCTCTCTAAGCGGTTTACAGAGTCAGCATATTGCCCCCAACAACAATCTGGGTCCTCATTTTACCCACATTGGAAGGCTGAGTCAACCCTGAGCCGGTGAGATTTGAACAGCCGAACTGCAGTCAGCTGAAGTAGCCTGCAGTGCTGCATTTAACCACTGCGCCACCTCTGCTCACCTAAATGCAAGAGGGACTTAATATCTTAAAGGCTGAAATTAAAGTTCTCATTATGTTTCTCCAGAAAGTATTTTGCATTTTGATTACTAGCAAATTTAACATTTACCAAAAAAAAAAAAAAACCTTTAAAAGCTTTTTTCTGTTTGTGAATTGTCCTTGAAATGTTAGGCAAAGCATGGGACATATATATATATATCTGTTAAAAATGCCATCATGGACCAGTTTGAGTTTGCGTCCTGTTTGTTCCCACAGCAGCCAGTTAGATTTTTCTCCAAATTCTGTCAGAGATGTCAATCTGTTTGTCTAAACATTGTTTTCCAGCCTTTGCAACTTTGAGATCATTCTCTTTGCAATGGCCCAGCCAGTTCTGAGAGTTGAAGTCCACACTTTCCAAGATTGCAGAAGTTGGAAAATATTGGTTTAAAATCTCTCTGTGTATTGTCAGGATATGTTTGGCTAAGGAAATGCAATTTTAAGACCAGCCTCAGGCAAGCAAAGGTCACTGGGTAACTTG
>NC_045542.1:2394718-2439718 GCF_009769535.1 Thamnophis elegans | reverse complement strand
ATTGGGTCAAGAGTCATTATGACTTTTTCCCTAGTAAACACAATGCTTTGAGCTACAAAACAGTGGTTGAACTGGGCAAGAGTTTGGACTAGATGATCTCCAAGCCTCTTCTAGTCCTTAAATTCAACGATTATGTGAAACATTTGTTGTTGCAAATGAGTAAGACTTACATTTATCCAGTTTCGAGTTTGGTCTTAATTGTGTCTCTACATTCAGATTATAAAGTTGTTGTAAAACTTGAACATTTGTATTCATACGCACACAGCATCCTTTTCATTTGGATGCTTTTGCTGTAAGAGCACCTATTTCAGTTCAATATTAAGCAAAGTTCTCCCTCACAATTTGGAACCAAGATAGCAATTCCTGTTGTTGCCTACTCCAGGAAGAGTGAGAATTGAATGTTTGGATCACTGCTCACAAGAGTCCTGCCAGCGTAAGGAATTTTAAAAGTTAGAATACACGAGAGGGAACAGGTATATTAATTCAAAGCTTCCATATTGTAATCTTCACATTTTGCTAGGTTTTTAACAACACCGAAAATGTAACTGTTTTCATGTTAACTTTTTGAAAAGAGAAGCCCTCTTTGGGACTTAGGTCTGTGTATGTATATAAGGATTTCTGCACCTCAGTGAACTGATCAGTAAAATTGGAATATGCCCCAGACTTTCTATACTACTGTTTAGCCATGAGCCAAGGTGGCGCAGTGGTTAAATGCAGCACTGCAGGCTACTGCTAGATCAGCAGTTCAGCGGTTCAAATCTCACCGGCTCAGGGTTGACTCAGCCTTCCATCCTTCCGAGGTGGGTAAAATGAGGACCCAGATTGTTGGGGGCAATATGCTGACTCTCTGTAAACCGCTTAGAGAGGGCTGAAAGCCCTATGAAGCGGTATATAAGTCTACTGCTATTGCTATTGCTATTGCTAATCCCCATCAATATGGCCCTGAAAGATTTAAAACTGGGAACTCACACTTTGAGTATGTAAGTAGACAGATTGTTATTATCAGAGGAGTACTACTTTAAAACCTTATTTTAAAAAGTTTTTAAATTCAAGATTGTAATGCTTGGATTATCTATCATTGCACGCAGACTTTCAGTTTTGCAGCAGAGAGTGTATTCATGATGAATACTATTGTATTACATTTGATGAATAACCCTCTGTGTCCTTTAGTATCACAGCAAATGAAATTTGCACTTGCGAGATAGAATTGTAGTGTGCAATATGCCGTTAAAACAATTCAATAACTGGAGGGTTCTTTGCGTAAGTGGAAGGTGTTTCTATGTAATGACCTGATTAATCTGAAGTAGCAGAAATAACTACACTTTGAATCTACGGTATATTTTTCAGTATGTCTCAGAATAATGATGTAATAACATTTAGTCTTTGTTCCATTTCACAGTACTTAGGTTGTGTGAAAAAATTTACCGATCATAATCTGGAGTTTTCTAGATATTTTGGAAATTGATCGTGCTTGTTGGAGGTTCCAAGAGTTGGGTCAATATATTTGGGGGAAAAAACCCCAAAACATTAGGTTAGGTTACGTTAAAACTGCTTTGGCCTCATCTTTCATATCTTTGGGATGAATTGGAACAGTGAAGGAAACAGTTATTAATATTCCATATAACCTGGAAGGATAATGCAACGTAACTATTATTCTATATTTGTCATTAGCATTTTCCTGTTTGCAACAAAAACTATTTATTTCTGACATATATTATTGCCGGAAGTTTATATGCTGCCCATCTCATCAGTAAGGCGAGTCCTCACCTTTTATTGGTTTTCGTGGACAAAATAGTTTGCAGGATCCAATCTGGGTTGATCACTGGGACCAGAGGTTTTGTCTTCTAAGCTTTCAGACTCAGAACTGCTAGAGAGAAGTTCCCTGAAGATGGGCTCCAGCCTGAGTCTGAAAGTTTGAAAGGACAAAACCTCTCGTCCCAGTGATCCACACAGAATGGATCCTGCAACATTATCCTGGGGCATATATATTTGCCTTCATTTGTGACAAACTAGTTTCTTTGTCCAGATTATAGAGTACAATATTTCAACAAAGGGAACACTGTTAGAAGAACAGTTCTCAGATAGGTCTGTTGCACAAGGGAGGCATGAACATCCTTTTAAGAGAACAGTGCCTAGCCAATGTAACTGGGGCTTTTGGAAGCAAAATAAAAACATTAATTCCAGATATCCTTGTCTTTGGTTTGGAGGTGGGGAGTGATGGGATTCAAGACAATAGGATTATCTTTCCTAACAATCTATAGAAACCATTGCCATTCCTAATGAATAGGAATGGATTCTCAAAGAGCATTGGTTATAGTGGTGTATCATTTAAAGTTCTTGCACTCAGGCCATTTCTCAGTTTCTAACCCCCCCCCCCCCCCCCCCCCCGAATGCATCACCCATTCTTTGCATTCAGCAGCTTCTCCATGCCACATTTCTCCATCTGGCACTTGCATCTATAGTTCAACACTGTTGGGATAGAAAGAATTGGCCTTTTAAGCATTCAGTACAAGGTGGATGGTGGAGCCAGCTTGGTCTTGACCCACAGGTCCGAGTACTTAAGGAGAAGATTGAGGCTGAAAAGGGCAAGGAAGCTTTCCCCGTGTCAGGCCAGAAGCTTATATATGCTGGCAAGATCCTGAGTGATGATGTCCCCATCAAGGAGTACAAGATTGATGAGAAGAACTTCGTAGTGGTGATGGTCACCAAGGTATGGTTGAGCATCTCCTTTGCTTCATGATAACGATGTTTTTGTTCCAAAGGGCTGCTGTGCTTCAGCAGTTCCCCTTTGTATGAATAGTGCTAAAGTCATTTTTATTAGGAAATGGGGAACTGGTACTAGTCTGTTAGGTATTTGAGGATTGGGGGTGGGCAGCCAAAAAATATTATAGACATTGCTAGTAGTAGTAATCAGTACACGAAGAGCACTTTTTAGGCTCACCCTTCTTGGTGATATAGCAATTTAGAGTGGAAAGGCTTCACCTCCTTAGCTGAGACCCTCCTCCTGGTTTTCTATTAAGAACAAAACAGGCTCAGGAGCTGCTGTTTCCTCACCCACCGATGCAGCAGCCACCTCAGAACCCACACCCTCCTCTGGGCCTACGGCAGCTACGGTTTCACCCCTCCAAGCATCCCCATCAAGTGAGGAAAAGCCTCCTGAAGAGTCAGTGACTGTTTCTTCCCTGGAATCGACAGTTGGGTAAGTTTGGCTTATCTTATCCTCCCACCACTCTTGCCAGTTTAGCAAGTAATTTCAGAATTATTTTTCAGAATAGCTCTGAAAATTCAGGATTTTTTTTACTCGGTATGTTTTGGAAAGCCTCAGTGCTAATTGTTGACTCCTAACCTAACCACTAGGATTTGCTAGTTTCATCCTATCCCTTTTAAAGAAATGATTACTGTATTTTTCGGAGTATAAGACGCATCTTTTTACCCCTCAAAAGAGGGTGAAAATCTGGGTGTGTCTTATACTCCGAATGTACCACCCGCTCCATGCGTCGCATTTTGGGGTGGTTCCATGCGGTGGGGATCCTCACTTTCACATGGAGCCTGATTCCCGAAGCAGAACCCTGGGGAATTGTGTTCAAAGCCTTCTCAATGAAAGCATTTTTGGGCGGCAGCACCACGATCCCCACTCAATTCCAAAAGGTCCGTGTAGTGGCCAAAAAAATGCATCGTGTTTCAGGTGGCAGGCAGTTCCAGCGTGCGCTGCCACCTGAACATGCTTTCATTCCCAGTTCCCTGGTGCACATCGCACAGCCACGCGCCCTCCTCCTCCTCCTCTACAGACTCGGGCAAGATGTTCGGGCATAATTTGGGGGTGGCAGGTGGGGCAGGGGATGTAGTGGGGTGGGGCGTGCATCTTACTCGAGTCTGGCAGCTCCACCACTTCTCTCTCGGCTGCTCTGTGCAGGGAAACATCTTGCACAGTAAAGAAAAACTTTTCATGAAGTTTCCCCCTGCAAAGACCAGCCGAGAGAAGCAACAGAGCTGCCAGACTTTATTAAGATCTGCATTTTGCGGTGGGGCACAATTTGGGAGTCGCAGGTGGGGCAGAGGATGGGGTGCCCAACATCCCTGCCAGTGGCAGAGAAGTGCCTCGGGCGTTGCCGTCCTCTCCCCTCTCCTCGCTCGTTGGGGCAGGGTGGTGAAGGCGGTTCACCGACAAAACCGTGAAGCCCTTATCCGCGCCGACATAAGCGCAGAGGGCAAATCCGCGCTGTCCGAAGCGCTAAAGAAAAAGGCGACCCTAGCGTGACGACATAACCACGGAGGGCAAATCCGCGCCTTCCGAAGCACTCAGCACCCTAACCCTAAACCTAACCCTAAACCTAACCCAAACCTAACCCTAACCTAACCCTAAACCTAACCCTAAACCAAACCCCTAAACCTAATCCTAACCCTTACCTTAATTTAAATCGGCTTTCTGCCGCCGCGCTGTTTTAAAGTGCCCTTCTGTCGCCGCGGTGATGACGTCGCGGTGATGACGTCGCGGCTTTAGCGACGCAGTTTTGTCGCCGGCTTTAGTGCGGTTTTGTCGGGCTACGGGTGAAGGCGCCTTCCAGACCTGACACCCGGAAGGAGTAACTTTGCCCGGCGCACTGCCTCTGCTCTCCTATCGGCCGGGAGAGGGGGAGGCGTGAAACCGTGGTCGCTGGCAGTGGCACTTTGGGTTGTGGGCAGTGGGCTCCAAGAAGTGGCTGCCAGGGCTTCATGAAAACTTCATGAGAAGTTTTTCTTTACTGTGCAAGATGTTTCCCTGCACAGAGCGGCCGAGAGAGAGAAGTGGTGGAGCTGCCAGACTCGAGTAAGATGCGCGCCCCACTCCGCCCCATCCCATGCCCCGCACCTGCCATCTTGTGTCCGAACATCTTACGCGAGGTTTCCTTTGCTGCTTGCGCACTCCAGGTGGCCAGCAGTTAAGCCGGCAATTGGCCAGCTGCCTCTAATCTGTGTCTGTGCCCGGCTCCTGCGCCCTTGTCCGACCGCACTGCCCTCTCGCTTTTCTCCCTGCCTCCTCCGGCCGATGGTGCTGGCCAAGAGATAACAGAAAGCGAGTCTGTAGAGGAGGAGGAGGAGGGCGCGTGGCTCTGCGATGTGCACCGGGGAACTGGGAATGAAAGCATTTTCAGGTGGCAGCGCGCACTGGAACTCCCTGCCACCTGAAACACGATGCACTTTTTTTGGCCTCTGCACGCGCCCTTTTTGGAATCAGGGAGGGGATTTTGATGCTACAGTCCAAAAATGCTTTCATTGAGAAGGCTTTCATCACAGTTCCCCCGGGCAGCTTTCGGGAATCAGGCTCCGACTGAGGTAGCAAAGACGTTAACCAGAGGAATACTGGTGAATACTGCTGGGAAAGAGGCAAAAAAGGTTTTTTTCCTGATTTCCTCTCCCAAAATTAAGGTGCGTCTTATACTCCGGTGCATCTTATACTCTGAAAAATACGATAATCATTAATGACTCCAGCTGTCAGAGGTGGAGTGATCAAAATCTTTACACGTAGCAGTTATTGGATGATTGTTGGTTATAGCTAGCCATATAAGGGGGGTTTTATTCAGCCATTCTTTTGCTTGGAATTATTTTTGGATTTTCAACTTTCTTGTCCAGTTATCTGGAAGGACGCAGCTACTATTTCTCTCTCTTAAATTTGCAGCTCTGTTCCCTCTTCAGGTAGCATGGGACGTGACGATGATGCAGCTTCCACTTTAGGTAGGTGAATACTTTCCTCTCTCCACCAAAAAAAAGAAACCAATTTTAACAGCTTTACTGCAACTAGCTGTTTTGTGATCGGAGCTACGGCAGGGCTCCCCAACAACCCAGTCTGTGGAGTGGTACTGGGCTGCAGCATGCCAGAGAAACCAGCCGCGCAAACAATCGGAAGCCCCCTCCGTGGGATGCAGGCAGCATGCAAAACCATGCCCCCCCCCAGTCTGCGAAAAGCCATCTCTCCACAGAACCGGTCCCTGGGGGCCAAAAAGCTGGGGGCCCCCTGGGCTACGGCATCTTCTTTCTCAACTGCTACTACATTCTTACATCAGAGATTCTATAGCTAGCTTCTTGAAAGAAAGAATTCAGTTTGAATATACTGCCCCCTGATGGCCGTTGCTGGTTATCTTTTCCCTTCAGCCCTAAAATGTGGTGTCTTGAGCCACTGTTAACTTTAACAGAATATCTGCCCCACTAGATTCATATATTTTTTTTAAACTGACCTGGTGCAAAACAAGCAGCCTAATTGTCTTAATTGAACAATGACTGCAGTTCTTTTTCCAGTTCAAAAGTTTTATTTCTTTTAAAAACAAACATTTCATCATTCCTCAATTAGTAAAACATTGAAGTACATTTTTTTGTATGTCAAGATAGTTCTAGTTTCTAGCCTAATGTATACCCCTCTCCTCCTCCCCCCCCCCCGACTTCCCAGAACCCGTACACGGTATGGATTTTTAACAAACACAGTCTAAAATCTATTGAGAAAAAAGAAATAAAGAAATTAATGACATTCTACATTGACCTTAGCTTCTTCTTGCTGAACTAACTTTAAACAGTTTAAATCATTTCTGATCCTAAGCATAGGCTAACTGGAATTTCTTAGTCCCGTATTTATTTTGTATATAGTCAATCCATTTTTTCCAGTCTCGTTTATATCTCTCATTTGAGTGATCTTTAAGATATGCCGATATTTTAGCCATCTCGGCTAAGTTTGTGACTTTCAGTGTCCATTCTTGGGTTGTAGGCAAGTCTTCCTTCTTCCAGTATTGCGCCACCAACAGTCTCGCTGCCGTTATTAGGTGCATAATCAAGTTAGTCTCTACCACTGTAAAGTCAGTACATATACCTAGTAATGACTGCAGTTCTTAAATAGATCCCATATTTTTTTTAAAAAAATAAAAATTTATTAGATTACTTTATTACTTTATTATGACGTCTGCCTACCTTTCCAGAAAATGGACCCTGGCAAATAGAGGTGGCATTAAGCATCTTGCAGGAAGGAAGAACTGAGACAGTAGTAGGTGATACTTCGATAAAGTGAACCTTGTAACTGGTTGGGTCCCCTATGAAATCATTTTATGAGAAATACATATTTTCAAAATATCAAATGTGCCCATCAGCCTCAATGGAATGAATGTTTCTCCCTTACTGCTATACCTAGATTTAGCACACAATAAATTAGTATTATTCAGTTGTTCTTTTTTAATAAAACGTTAATTACTTAAGCCCGGATTATCTCCAGTCTGGAAATGTTAAAAACTATTTATGTAGATGATGATTGATAAGGATGTAATTTGTTTCACTGTTGAAGTGCCTCTCATTCCACACTCCCAAGAATCAACAAATGATGCTTTGGAAGTTTAATTCTCTTCATCCAGATTCAAATGTCTTGAGTGATTCATCTGTAATTTAGCCTTCTTGCCTCTCGCTGGCTGTTATAACCAGAGCAAAACATAGCATGGAGCATTGGCTTTGGAAACTTAAGAATTCTGAACCCCAGTTCTCATTTCTGGAAGAAAGCTGCCTGGTGATTAAAAGATGAAATTAAAAGCCGGGAATCCTGATTATTGAACCTCCGTCTCCGTGTAGGAAAATAGCATTGCAGCTGAAATCCAAGCACAATGATTTATTAAGGATTTTTGTGGGTGGGGAGAGACTGGAAACCTCCATTCTGCCTCTAGCTTTCAAAAATATCTGAGGGCCCGATAATAGAGAGTTGGTGCTTGTATTATCGTTCAATAACACATTATTGTTTTGCTCTTCGGAGAGGAGCGGGAGGCTTGGATTTCTCTTAGCCAAGAAAGGAACAGCAGGCTTTCCCAACAATACAATGCTATCTTTTGTTTCTGCTTCCAGTTACTGGCTCAGAATATGAGACAATGCTGACTGAAATCATGTCCATGGGCTATGAGCGAGAGCGGGTAGTAGCAGCGCTACGGGCCAGCTACAACAACCCACATCGAGCTGTGGAATACCTGCTGACGGTGAGGAGAACTACTGAATTTAGTCTACTCGAGAATTCATTTTGCTGAAATGTCTGGGAGGTTTCTTCATTTCTTCAAAGGAATCATAATTTTTTGTATGCCAACGTTTTTGTTGGTTTCCCTTTCCCTCATTCCATTAATCTCCAGCCAGCAGAGCTGGCTGGAGAATTCTAGGAATTGAAGTCCACAAGTCTTAAAGTTGCCAAGTTTGGGAACCACTGATCTACTATCTTGAGAAGACATAGCAACACTAGTTTTTAACCAAGCAGGTTCTCTTAAAGTGTGATCCAATGAGAGGCTTCTGCTCTGCACATAATGCTTGCTAGTGTATAATGCAGGAGACAGTCAAAACGTGCTGTCTGCCAAGGACTTGATTATCTATAAACAGTGGCTTAGTTGGCCACTGGCTGAACAACAGGCTTCAATGATTGATAGGTGTGTCTCAGGATAAGTTGCTGTCAGATAGGTTATCTTGAATTCTCTGGATATTTTGAAGTATGCCTCTCACAAGCTTTAACAAGTGTGGCTATTGGCCAGATGTGGAGTTGTACCTCAAAGCAACTGGAACAGGACTGCATATTCCTGTTTAACTCAGTGTTATATCTGCATTTGTGGGATGACTTTTGCATTAATCTCCCTTTTTGTAATATATCTTAGCAATAGCAATAGCAGTTAGACTTATATACCGCTTCATAGGGCTTTCAGCCCTCTCTAAGCAGTTTACAGAGTCAGCGTATTGCCCCCCAACAATCCGGGTCCTCATTTTACCCACCTCGGAAGGATGGAAGGCTGAGTCAACCTTGAGCCGGTGAGATTTGAACAGCTGAACTGCTGAACTGCAGTCACAGTTTGCCACATCTAACAGGAAGCTGAAGAAAGTTCTTCTCTCCCTTCAACTAATCCCTTGTGGTGATTTTAGTGATAGCCACATATCACCAATACCGACTCTGTACTTGCTACTAAGGAAACAAATTTGAAAATGAGCCTTGGAGATCTTTTGTCACACAGGGTACAATATTGTGAGACATTGAAGTGGAGGACTTCCATGATAGCTAAGGTCTCTCTGTGGATGTCTCCTTGCATGCTTTTACCAGAAGTCATTGTTTTACAAATATCTAACTGAACATACTCAGGATGGAAAGGCAAAGCAAACCTCCTTTTTTATGCAACTGAATTCTAAAGCCACATGAACCTAACTGGTCCTGTGGTCTTAACATTCATTGTTAAACATTCATACAGAAAAAATTAAATTACATAACTTGGAAATTTATAACAATACTATTGGATGAGATGAAAATTCGGAGAAAATTTTACAAAAATGATAGAAAGATTTTATAGAACCCAGACAGCCAAAGTTCTGATGAATGGAGATCTAACAGAAAAGATTGAAATAAAAAAAGGAGTCAGACAGGGATGCCCCCCTCTCTCCTCTGCTATTTATACTGACCTTGGAAGCTTTATTAAATGAAATTCGGAATGACCAGGGAATAAAAGGCTTAAGACTTAAAAATGAAGAATATAAAGTCCAAGCCTATGCCGATGACTTAGTATTTGCCTTAGAGGACCCATTAGAGTCTAGTTTGAATTTAATTCAAAAATTAGTAGAATATGGACTAAAGATTAATAAGGACAAAACAAAAATGATAACTAAGAATATGACAAAAAAGCAAGAAGAGGAACTGGAAGCAGCAACTGGATTGCAGTTAACTAAGAAAGTAAAATATTTGGGGATCTGGTTGTCAGCAAAATGTTCCACAAAGAGGATAATTACCATAAATTAGCGATACAAATAAAGAAAGATTTAGAAAATTGGAAGAATATTCAATTATCACTTATGGGACGTATAGCAACAATTAAAATGAACATCTTACCAGAAAAAATTAAATCACCTAAGTCCTGAAAATTGAAATAGTGAGGAGTAAATGGAATTAATGCAGCACAAGCAGGTAGTAGCTGTTAATGGGCTATAATTTTAGGACAGAGAAATTTGAAAAACGAAAATGTTTTCCCACTTCTCCGAAATTTTCCCTGGTTTTCGAGCCAATAATAGAAACATTATTACAGCGGTTAGTAAATTTTCCATACCGTTTCCACCCACAGCTGATTCCGCAATTTAGAGAAGACGCAATCTCTGCCCTTGATTGTAATTGTGTGCTCATGTCCAGTTTCCCAGCCGCTCTAGACAACTTGTCAATCAAACCAGCCCTGGAATAGTTTTGTAATTTTACCTTTTTTTTCTTAACTTTGCAGGGCATACCAGGTAGTCCAGAACCTGAGAGACCTCCCATTCAGGAGAGCCAGCCCCAAGATCAGCCAGCACAAGAAGGTAAGTTGTCTTTTTCTCATGTCCTCACGGAACATTTTCTGAGTAGAAATTCTAATTCAGTGTTTCTCAACCTTGGCGACTTTTAAGTCCTGTGGACTTCAACTCCCAGAATCCCCCAGCCAGCACAGCTGGCTGGGGGGTTCTGGGAGTTGAAGTCCAGAGGACTTAAAGTCGCCAAGGTTGAGAAACACTGTTCTAATTAGTACATATAAGGATCCTCAAGCGGTTGGTGTGGTGGGGAATAGCTGTTCGCTCTAGAAGGCACAGTAGCTCATTCTGCGCTTTCCTCAGACCTTCTAATACCCTCTCCCTCTTTGCTGTCATTGTGGTTGGCCGCATGGCATTAATACTGCTTGGACCTACAGGAGAGAACCCTCTGGAGTTTCTGCGAGATCAGCCCCAGTTTCAGAATATGAGGCAGGTGATACAGCAGAATCCAGCTCTGCTCCCAGCTTTACTGCAGCAGTTAGGCCAAGAGAACCCTCAGCTGCTCCAGGTAACTTCCTTCGGATTTTCTTTGTTTCCCCTCTTCCTGGCAACATTACAGCAAATGTAAATTATAGCAATAGCAGCAATAGCAGTTAGACTTATATACCGCTTCATAGGGCTTTCAGCCCTCTCTAAGCAATTTACAGAGTCAGCATATCGCCCCCAACAACAATCCGGGTCCTCATTTTACCCACTTCAGAAGGATGGAAGGCTGAGTCAACCCTGAGCCGGTGAGATTTGAACCACCGAACTGCAGAACTGCAGTCAGCTGAAGTAGCCTGCAGTGCTGCATTTAACCACTGCACCACCTCGGCTCTTAGCATTGTTTATTGTTTATTAGAATTATTGTGGAAGGAAATTCTAGCTTTTGAAGGATTCTACATAAGTCTCTCTGATTCTCAGTGTGGAGGAGGAGGTAATTGTAATAATCTAAGAGACAAAGCAAATATTTCCCTGCTTCATCTGCTAAAAGTGCCACATGTTCAATTATGTTCTCAATTCTTCTTGTGGCTTTGCTTATGAGAATTATATCCTATGTTGAGATGGATGTTTTTTTTTGGGGGGGGGAATCATTTAGCAATAGCAATAGCAGTTAGACTTATATACCGCTTCATAGGGCTTTCAGCCCTCTCTAAGCAGTTTACAGAGTCAGCATATCGCCCACGCATCTGGGTCCTCATTTCACCCACCTCGGAAGGATGGAAGGCTGAGTCAACCCTGAGCTGGTGAGATTTGAACCGCCGAACTGCAAATAGCAGTCAGCTGAAGTGGCCTGCAGTACTGCACCCTAACCACTGCGCCACCTCATTATGTTTTTTTCCAATCTTGCCTCAGTTTCTTTCCTGTTCTGAAGGTTCAGCTGTAGTTAGTCCTTGCTTAGTGACAATTGGGACCAGCAACTCTGTTGCTAAGTGAAATGGTTGTTAAGTGAGACTTCATATGACTCATCGCAAATTTTTTTATCTTGCTTCTTCCACTATGGTTATTAAGCTAATCACCTCAGTCATTATGTGAGACATCACATGACTGACTTCTCCATCGGCTCTGCTTATCGAAGCTAGCTTGAAGTGTGCAAATGGCAATCACAAGTTTATGCTACAGTCATAAGTACGAGCACCGGTCATAAACCTACGTTTCCAGTGCCATTGTAAATTTGAACAATCGCTAAATAAGGCAATTAAGCAAGGACTGCCTTGCTGGTCCCTGATGAATCAGCAGTTTAATATGGCTTTTAATTATATATGGGTAGCTTGAAAAGCAGATGTGAGTTCATGATTCTTGAGAAAAAAGCGGGCTAAGAATGGGAAAAGCAGATGAAGGAAGGGTTCTACCACAAAACCGCGGACGACAAAATCGCGGACGACAAAAGCGCGTATGTGACGTCATCACAGCGCGACGAAAAAGATCGAAAAATGTAAAAATAAAGCTAAAACCTTCCCCTAACCCCCCCAAACCTAAACCTAAACCTAACCCTTAACGTAACGAAAAACCTAACGCTAACCCTTAACCTAACGCTAAACGTAACGCTAACACTCTAACCCTAACCCTTAACCTAACCCTTACCTTTATGTGAATCGGCTTGCTGTAATTTAATTTTTATTTCAATTTTTCGATCTTTTTCGTCGCGTTGTGATGACGTCACATACGCGATTTCGTCGACCGCGCTTTTGTGGAATGCGCTTTTGACGGGTCACGGAAGGAAGACAGATCAGGTGGGCAGGTATCCCTGTGTGGTCCCTTCAGCTGTTCTGTCAAAGTCCCAGCATTGGAGACAATGATGTGGGTGTGTTACATCAACATGTATTACACGTTGTACCAGTTGCACAGATCGTACATCCAGAGAGTGTTTGGTAATGGTGAGCATTCTTCCCCTGCAGCAAATTAGTCAGCACCAGGAGCAGTTCATTCAGATGCTCAACGAACCTATGGGTGAAATGGCTGACATCGCCGACATTGAAGGAGAGATGGGTGCTATTGGGGAGGAAAATCCCCAGATGAACTACATCCAAGTTACGCCTCAGGAAAAAGAAGCCATAGAAAGGGTAAATGTGTTGAACTAGGGAAGACGGGGCAGCGGCAAGGAAAGAAGGGCCTCAGGGTGTTATATCCTTGGTCTTTCCTGGCTCGACTTTTTCAGTAGGGGGTTTGCTTCTAAGAATTTCCTTCTTGACCTGTACAACAGTTTAATCAAGGCATGCGTAGCTAATTTGGAGTTGTAGGTATACTTGGACCTTTTAGTGGCATGCTTAGGATTGCGCTCAAAAAAATAGTGAGTTAAACAAAAACTACAAACACAGGATGGGAGGTCTCTCAGGTTCCGGACTACCTGGTATGCCCCCTGCAAAGTTAAGAAAAAAAGGTAAAATTGCAAAACTATTCCCAGGCTGGTTTGATTGATACGTTGTCTAGAGCGGCTGGGAAACTGGACATGAGCACACAATTGCAATCAAGGGCAGAGATTGCGTCTTCTCTAAATTGCGGAATCAGCAATTTTAAATCAAATGTAGCTGATACAGCTCGGTTGCAATTTTTAGGGACCTTCATGAATCGTTCCTAGTCTCAAGGCATGCGCTTCTGACGCATCAGCTGAAACGGGGGTCATTCTTTTTGTTCTTTAGAGAAATGTCAGTCCGACCCGTACAGAAAGGATTGAGCTTGCAATATTACTCATGGATTTTGCTCAGCATTAAAGTCCAATCACCTTCTGTCATTCTGGAGCATGGACTAGATTCTGATGATAATGACTGCGAGAATCTGTGTGGAATATGCTGATTGGAATGTGAGCTCTGAAATGGCAATGCTGTTGTTTTTTTATTCTTAGATTTCTCTAAGACAAAAACATAGCCCTTCATGGTATTGGACCTGGGTATTTGAGAGACCGCCTGCTGCCAATTACCTCCCACAGACCCATTAGATCTCACAGATTAGGCCTCCTCCGAATTCCATCTACTGGCCAATGCCGATTGGCTACCACCCGGAGGAGGGCCTTTTCTGTGGCTGCTCCGGCCCTCTGGAACGAGCTCCCCCGTGGAGATTCGCACCCTCACCACCCTCCAGGCTTTCCGCAAAGCCCTTAAAACCTGGCTTTGCCGGCAGGCCTGGGGGTGATGAGTTCCCTCCCCTCTCGACATGTATGGTTGTGCGACTGTTGTTTACTTTTATTATTTGTATTTTGTTTTTTATGTTCCCCTTTTTCCCCCTTGAATTGTTCGCCGCCCTGAGTCCTCCCGGAGAAGGGCGACATACAAATAATAAAATTCTATTCTATTCTATAGGGGTTTTTGTCCTTCGAGATTGGGCGGCATATAAATTTTGATAATTAAATTAAATTACATTTTTGACCCTGCTTTTTTCCTGTACTGGAGATTCTTTCTGATCTGTTGTACTTCAGTTAAATGGAGAAGGCTGTATGTCAGGCTATACTACATAATCATTTACAACATCCAAGAAAAGCATCAAGGGCACAAATTAACGAATGTTAAAATTAACATTCTGTTTTGCATAAATAGGACTAACTGCATGTATTTATGTTTTGTTCTGAAACCGCTATGAGATTCTTCTTGGATTTGGAGGGATTTTTTTTTGGAAAGAAGCTATACCTACTGGCATGAGGAGAATTGGAGAATTGGGGCTAAGCTAGCATGGCAAGAAATGAAAAAAATCAGCTCAGTTAAACCTTCCACATTTTCAAAAGAATTCTTAATTTAAAACAAAAGAAATATGTGTGATGTGTGCAAAAAAGCAGGAGACCCCGAGATTTGTATTAAGCCTATAAATGATAGTTTGCATTCTTCCGTTGTGGTTTTTTAAAGAGAAATATTATGGAGTGCTCTTTGCCCCTTCCATGGGCAGAGTTACAAAAAAGCAGGCAGTCATAAATTTACGGTATCTATGTAGAATTTCGAAAGGCAGTTATGTCAATTGTTTTATTTCCATATGCTATGGCAAAATTACTGACAATTAATTGGTTCCTTGCTGAAAAATTAGATCGTTGCCATAAGTAACATTTAACATTCTCTATTTTTTTTTTTTTGTATCTCCCCTTTCCCTCTCTCCCTTCTTCTCTCCTCTCAGTTAAAGGCTCTGGGCTTTCCTGAGAGTCTGGTGATCCAGGCATATTTTGCTTGTGAGAAGAATGAAAATCTGGCAGCCAACTTCCTGCTGAGTCAGAACTTTGATGACGAGTGATAAAGAAAAAGAGTTTTATATAAAATTCTCTATATAAATATTCGTTTATTTAAAGGGGGCACTACTGGGGTTTGGGAGGTGGTGGTATGATTGGAGAATCTCCCTGATGAATTGCTGGCTAGAGGAAAATACTCTACCTTGGAAATGGGGCAGTTGAGGGAAAAGCAGAACAAGTGGACCGTCTGTTCTCGTCTCAAAAACAAAGGTGGCTTTTGAGCCCAGCTGCATCTTACAACAATCCTTAGACTGGCAGGCAAAAGGTGTTTAGGGGAAGGTTGACACAGCAGATGGGTGCTGTTGGACCTTCTCCCATCTCACATGATAGCATGTGTGCAAACAAATACGTTTGCAAACTTCTCCCCTTCATGCCTGTGCACATTGCTACAATGCTGAACTTTGTGCCCATCAATTAATTCTGTTGCTGATACTCTTCCCTTCCTTCAATGTCATTTTGAAAACAGTTTAGTTGTCCATCCCTATTCAAAAGGGTGACTTGTCTTATGTGAGTGATATTTGATATTTGTTCCTGTGCCGGAGAGGCTGTGCCAGAGTTATGGAATATCTTGTAATTCTGTGCACAAAGATCCCATGTTTTTTCGTTCTATCCTGTATTTTTTTTTTTTTGCCGTTGTCCAATAAGGCAATTACCCACCTTTATCTATGGTTTTGTGACACTGCTCTTAAAATCATTCCCAAAGAATATCAAGGGAACAGTTTCCCTATGCTCATCCAACTTCAAACATTAGGTTTAAAAAAAAAAAACTTTCTCTTTTTAATGGCATCTCATGATTTTAGCCTGTTCTGCAGACACGCAGACACTTGAAGTCTAGCTCCTGGGGATTGCCTGTGTTACATTCGTGTACACTTTTATTATCCATCATTTTAACATTAGGAATTTGGAGCCACAAACTTTAATATTGTAGGTGGGAGAAAGGATTTTACAACCCCCTGTAATAATTGAGTATCTTGAGATAGCTTGAAACACATGTTTGTTTCTCTATTTTCTGCGTTGTGGGAATTTTAAAGAAGTTTTACCCCTTAGTATTCTGATTTTACTTGTTCAAAATATTTTTAATCTAAAAGATTCCCCAAAAGAGAATCCATTAATAGTTGGGGATACAAAACAAATACAAAATAGTTGTGTATTAGATATTTGGTATGTTTTCCTTTTTTAGTTTTGAAAAAATGATCAAATTGACAATTTCCTGAATATTTTAATAGAAAAATATGTAAAGAAAGAGCCTTGTTTTATTTGAAACGGAAACCGAACTGACAAAACATTATTGGTAGCTAGGGAAATCGGCTTCAATACATAAATTGTAGATACAAAACTATAGAAACTTTAGATCATCTTTCACTTTTTTGTGGGAATGTTGATCAAAGCTTGTTTCTGGTTTGAACATCAATAAACCTGTCAGTTATCACATGTCAAATCCCCGGGTTCCTTTGATAAACTAATCTGTCTATCCTCACTATCCCCCTAAGAAGTCTGGGAATCCCATTCTTTTCTCTGCCGGTGCCCATTGCAAAGAGAACCAGAGTATTGCCTCTATGCCTCCAATAATAAATTCTGAAGCCATATGTTTACTGCTAATTTGTGTGACATGGTTGTGTGACTATGACTGACAGTGTGCAATATATTGTTTATAAGTTTGATTTGATTTCAGGAACTGGCAGGCAGGAAAGCAGAAATTTAATTCTTAAGTTTGAGTATTTTTCAGTGTTCAGAGTATTTTTCCCCAACCAGGTGTCCTCCGTGTGTCTTGGACTTCACTTATTTTTAGCTAGGGATTCTAGAAGCTGAGGTTCATCACATCCAGAGGGCACTGAAATGACTCTTCTTAAGGCCTAAAAGGATATAGTCTACGTATTGTGTGGAAAGGAAGTTATCTTGACTGTGCTGGAATTAGACCAGTTCTGCTATGTTGTTCACTGAAGAATTGTTTTTAAATAGCATCCAATGAATTAGGCTGTAACTTACGATTGCCATGTGAGTGCTATTTGAGGTGGAAATTTTACTTGATCAAAATTTTAGATAGCATCATGGTATCTTTGGGTACTAAAGAAACTTGAAAAGCTGCTTCTGACTTGCTGTTTGGTCTAAAAAATACTTTTCGAAGTGGCAGTGCAAGATGTTTGCCATGCATTGCTCAACCTGAACTGCTTCCTCCAGGCTTTTAATTTCCAATTTCCTTATCAGCAAGCAAGAACATTCATGCTGAATTATAGCTTCCTCCGAAGTAGATATCTGAATATTGGAATGAGTTGATAGGAGTGTGTTGCCCCAAAGTGGGATTTGAATGCTTTATTTGTGCCCGAGAGCCTGGGATTTAAGGGAGAGCTTTCAGTAGTCCTCATTGCCCCTTTCTCATGATGAACCCTCCCCACCCCCAAACCTCCCCACCCCCAGGATAAAGTATGAAAATTAAAAAAAAAACTGGAACACACAATTAGCAAAATATGTGGATTGGCTTTGTCCAATCTGTACTCCAGAAATGTTGGATTATAACCCTCCAATCACCTAACCAGATTGAGTATAGTGGTTCCACCACAAAACCGCGTTCAACTAAACCGCGCTCGACGAAACTGCGTAGCTGATGTCATCAACAGCGCGGAGACAGAAGCACGCTGTAAACGCTAAACCTAAAATTAACCCCTAAACCTAAACCTAACCCCCCTAAACCTAACCCTTAACCTAACCCTAACCCTTAACCTAACCCTAAAGCTAACCCTAAACCTAACCCTTACCTTAAGTTGAATCGGCTTGCTTTCAAAGCGCTATTTAAAGCGCCCTTCTTTCTCCGCGCTCGCTGTTGTTGCCTTGTTGATGGCATCAGCGACGCGGTTTAATCGGGCGCAGCTTAGTCGAGCGCGGTTTTGTCGTGCCACGGAGTATAGTGGCTAGACGTTGCAGACTTAACATATCTTGTGTATACCAGATTGGGGATGGCTGATATACTTGCAACAGAAATTCAGGTACTAAGCTCAAATTTTGATTTGAAAGCACATGTGCATACCAGTATGAAATGTTTTTGATTCCGAGGCCTTGATGAGAAATAAAAAAAATTACTGCTGCTTGTTTTGCTAGAGTTAGAAAGAAGGGAAAAGAATTTGGAAAACAATTGAACAAAAATATTTTTGAAGAGTTTATCTGATAAGCACCAGGTAAGAGATTTCTACCAAGGCTCTTCATAAAGTGGGATAACGAAATATTACAACTTCAGTTTGCAGGTTCTACTTGAGTGAAAGTCCTGTTGTTTTGTTATGTCCATCAACTTTAATAATTTTGGTCTAATTTGGCTTGGAGAACTGTGTCTATGCCTCCTTTCTGTCTCGGGTTGAAATGTTTTAGGCCCTGTGAATGGAGTGTGAAATAAACAAGTTGTGTAGGCCACTCAGTGGCGGGAGCGTGATGCTCCTTCAGTGAATGTGTCTGGTCCTTTATTTCTCAAGGGAATTATTTGGATGGGAAGAGTTCTCAGCAAAGCAATTATCTTTTGGAAGAAACAATGGATTTCTGAAGTTACTAAAGGTATGATTGTGTGAAATTTGCACTTCTCTACAACTTTCTAAAGCAGTTGTGTCTCTTCCTGGATTGCATGACTGCTTTAAAGAAAACTAGTATAACTTTCATGATACGTTTCCTCTGGAGCACTTGTTTAAAACAGTCCAAAGCATTGCACTGCTTTGTTAGAAAGATATAGGATGGGAATTAGTGGATTTTCACTCTGCGTTTTGGCTGCTAACTTGCTAAATCTTGCATTGCTGCCTTAAAAAGGGAATTTGCAAAGCTTTGTGGAAGGGAAATCGAAGAATGAAGGATAATGGTGTAACACATCATGCTAGTTTATGGTTTACTTGGTTTTTTAAAAAAGTAACTGTCTTCATGCAAAACTCTAAACCGGGGTCCTCAAACTTTTTAAACAGCCAATTCATAGTTTCTCAGACTGTTGGGGTGGGGGGGACAGACTATAGTTTGAAAAAAAACACAAACAAATTCCTATGCACACTGCAAATATTTTATTTGTAGTGCAAAAAACATGAAATATAATTTCTCTCTGTTCTCTCTCTCACTGTCTCTCTCTGTCTCTGTCTTTATCTCTTTCTCCTGTCTGATTCTCTCGCTGTGTGTCTCTTGTCTCCCTCTCTCTGTCTCCGAGCCTGATTCTCTGGCGCCTCATCTCTAGCTGGGTCTCGCTGCCCAATGGACTGCAGCAGGGAACAGCGGGTGGCTGCCTCCGCCCTTAGTTGGTGCTGGACGTGCCTTGGTCGCTCGGGGAGGTCCACGACCTCCTCCCCTCTGAGACACCGGCTCGACCTGTGCCATGGCTGACATCGCTGCTGTTGCCAGGGGCAGGTGCGACAGGGTCTCGTTGTGACTCCACGTTGTAATGGGCTCCAGGAGGAGGAGAGGACTCCATCTCCCCCACTGTGAAGTGCACTAAATTCAGTGTGTTGCGCAAGGCTCTGTGGAAGCAGCAGGCAAGCCATGGAGGTGGCAACAGCAGCAGTGTCAGCCGTGGCCGGATCAGGGCAGAGAGCAGGTTGCGCGTCTCCCTGAGAGACCGAGGCGCGCTTAACATCAACAAGGGCTGGAAGAAGCACCCGTGACACCCAGCAAGAGATGAAGCACCGAAGAATCGGCCACGACCGCTTCTCTCTGCCGCAGTGCTTTCCGGGCGTGGCTTACAGCTCCGAACCCGAAGTGGTGGGAGGCGAGGGCTACCTTGAGCGCAAATGTACCGCAATGAAGGCAGAATGCTGTTGCCACACAAAGGCAAGTACAGGGGTGCTTCGCTCCCGCACAAAGGCTCCGGCTGTCGCCTCTGCCGCTTTGACCTACCTCTGCTGCCTCACCTTGCCGCAATAGTGCCATTCCCTTGCTCCAGCCAGCGCGGGCTGCACTACGTGCACCATTTCTTGTACCGCCCTCTACGGCAGACTTCCAGCCCTACCATGAGCTGCCTGGATGCTCCCTGGCAGGCAAGGTACACCCCGGTGGAAGAACTGCTCCCGGACGACCAATGGGCCAGTCTTCTGACTAAAGCTTTGGGATATGGAACCAACTTTCCTATCAACGTCCGCAGGCCACTGTCAATCTGCCCGTCTTCTTTTTCCTTCACTCGGATCAACCGCAAAGCTTGAGAAGGAGGAACCCAAAAAGAGGTTCCTGGAGGGCCGTGTGTCTGGACCAGGCGCATTTTAGTAGTTGTAGTTGTAGTAGTTTATTAGTCTTGTATGCCGTCCACTCCCGGAGGACTCCGGGCGGCTTACAATAAAAAGGGGAAAGGGAATAAATAGGACAACAACAATTTAAAATACAACAACATTCATAGTTACCGTGGAGCTGGATACCTGTTTTCTCAGGCCTCCTGCCCCGAGGCTGTGTGGAAGCCAAGAGCTGGACCTCCCCTTGCTGTGTCCCTCCCCCCTGCAGTTCTGAATGACACACAGGCCGGATAAATTGCTTTGGTGGGCTGTATCTGGCCCAGGGGGGCATAGTTTGAGAACCCCTGCTCTAAACCTATCCTCCGCGAGCTGCACTGGCTTCCTATTGGTCTCCGAATGCGTTTCAAAGTGCTGGTTACTACCTTTAAAGCCCTACATGGCTTAGGACCCGGATATCTATGAGACCATCTTCTGCCACATACCTCCCAGCATCTGATAAGATCACACAGGATGGGCCTTCTCCGGGTACCGTCAACCAGACAATGTCGTCTGGCGACCCCCCGGGGGAAAAGCCTTCTCTGTAGCCGCTCCGACCCTATGGGACGATCTACCCCCGGAGATTCGGACCCTTCCCACTCTCACAGCCTTCCGAATAGCTACCAAAACCTGGCTATTCCGGCAGGCCTGGGGCTGTTGACCTCATGTATGAGGTCCAGCCCCGCCTAGATTGAGTGTATGAAGTGATCTTTTAATCTGTTTTATTCTCTATTTTAATTTTTTATTTTTGGAATTGTATTTCTGTAAGCCGCCCGGAGTCCTTCGGGATTGGGTGGCCTATAAATTTATTAAACAGTTAAACCACGAGCCAGAGTTTACGTGCACAATAGATCGATTCACTTAATATCTTAATCCAAAGCTAGCCAACTCAATTATGGCTTAAAGTGATGTGTGATCCCAGCTACATTTATTGCCTTGAGTCACTCAGATAGTCCTTGATGTGTGAGCAAAACTGGGACCACAATTCCTGTCAATAAGTGATGCCGTCATTAAGTGAGTTGTGCTCAATTTGCTTACCTTTCTGCTGTGGTCATTAAGTGAATCACATTAAGTAAATCCAATTTCCACCATTGGCTTTGCTTGTCGAAAGCCCCCTGGGAAGGTTCCACATGGTGATCACATGGTGCTGCAATGTTGCAGTCACTGTAAATAGCAATAGCAATAGCAGTTCGACTTATATACCGCTTCATAGGGCTTTCAGCCCTCTCTAAGTGGTTTACAGAGTCAGCATATTGCTCCCAACAACAATCCGGGTCCTCATTTCACCCACCTCGGAAGGATGGAAGGCTGAGTCAACCTTGAGCCGGTGAGATTTGAACAGCCGAACTGCAGATAACAGTCAGCTGAAGTGGCCTGCAGTACTGCACCCTAACCACTGCGCCACCTTGGCGATAGATAGATAGATAGATAGATAGATAGATAGATAGATAGATAGATAGATATGGATCGATAGACAGACAGACAGATATAGAGATAGATAGATGATAGATAGATAGATAGCAATAGCAATAGCAGTTAGACTTATATACCGCTTCATAGGGCTTCCAGCCCTCTCTAAGCGGTTTACAGAGTCAGCATATCGCCCCCACAGTCCGGGTCCTCATTTCACCCACCTCGGAAGGATGGAAGGCTGAGTCAACCCTGAGCCGGTGAGATTTGAACCGCCGAACTGCAGATATCAGTCAGCTGAAGTGGCCTGCAGTACTGCACCCTAACCACTGCGCCACCTCGGCTCTTTTAAATACATGCCAGTTGCTGAATTTTGATCAGGTGGCTGCAGGGATGTTGTGATGGTAACGTGTGAGGCTGAGTCATAAGTCACTTTTCAGTGTTGTGACTTCAAACGGTGGCAAGTTGAGGACTATCTGTATAGTAAAATTAAGGATTCAGTTTGCGTCCGATTTTTAGTAGCTGACAATTCTGCCTATCCAGAACTATAAAGTACTCCTCTCTTATTCTCTACAGCAGTGTTTCTCAACCTTGGCAACTTGAAGATGTCCGGACTTCAACTCCCAGAATTCCCCAGCCAGCGAATGCTGGCTGGGGAATTCTGGGAGTTGAAGTCCGGACATCTTCAAGTTGCCAAGGTTGAGAAACACTGCTCTACAGGCAGGAAGAAAGAGCCTGGCTCATCTGATATAATAATGTTCCTTGCTTGGAGGCAATATTCCAAGCACATTGGTGGTTATTTGGTGCATAATGGCCTCTTTTGGTCAGTACCACCTGGGGCCTTTCCTCGAGCTATACAAAGATGGCTCGACAGGCTTTTGATGTCCCGGGTAGCTCATGTGTGGAGCTGGCTCAGTAAAATGGGTGCTATCAGTGCCCAGATAATTTTGGCCGAGAGCTGGCTTCTCAAATTGAGTGACCCGTCCAAGCAAGATTATGATTAATGGCAGGTGTCCTCTGAATAGTCATTCAAATCTGACTTGCTCATTTCTGCTTGGTGCCTGCTGACTGCGTAGCAAAGGGAGGAAGCGCGTTTGCGTTTATATGGGCAAACACACAAATTTTATCAGCTGTCTTTTGGCTGCCTCTTCCCAAATTGGCTAATTACACGAGAAACAGCAGTTCTCTCTCTCTTAGCGCCATCTGCTCTCCTGTATGAGGCCTGTTAGTACTTGCCAATGTCTGGATTCTGTTTAATTTGACCCTGGCTATATAGCTATAAGGTATAGGAATAAGAGTACCATCTACACAGAGAGACGAAGGTTTTGGAGGTTCAAATGGAAGGAACTGTTTATGGGAAAGGATATAATGTAGGACTCTGTGTTTGTGTGTGTGTTTATGCATGCATGCATGTATAAAGTGCTGTTGGTTTTAGAAGTTGTAAACCTGCAAATGGCTATAGCACTTAAACAATGAAGGTAGCATAATATTTGAATTTTTTTTTTTGTATCCAACAGCTGCTTCAATCTTACCTGTTTTCTTCTGACGGCTTTGCCTATTTATTTTATTTATTTATTTTACTTAGACTTATATACCGCTTCATAGGGCTTCCAGCCCTCTCTAAGCGGTTTACAGAGTCAGCATTTTGCCCCCAACAACAATCTGGCTCCTCATTTCACCCACCTCGGAAGGATGGAAGGCTGAGTCAACCCTGAGCCGGTGAGATTTGAACCGCCGAACTGCAGAACTGCAGTCAGCTGAAGTAGCCTGCAGTGCTGCACTCTAACCACTGCGCCACCTCGGCTATTATAGAGAGGTCCCCCCCCTCCCCCAGTAAATTCTATGTAGGAATGATCCAAAGGTGAAAGGTTCCACCACAAAATCGCGAAGCCCTTATCCGCGCCGACATAAGTGCGGAGGGCAAATCCGTGCCGTCCGAAGCGCTAAGGAAAAAGGCGACCCTACCGCAATGACATAACCGCGGAGGGCAAATCCGCGCCTTCCGAAGCACTCAGCACCCTAAACCTAACCCTAAACCTAAACCTAACCCTAAAGCAAACCCCTAAACCTAATCCTAACACCTTAATTTAAATCGGCTTTCTGCCGCCGCGCTGTTTTAAAGCGCCCTTCTGTCACCGCGCTGTTGTTGCGGTGGTAATGACGTCGCGGTGATGACGTTGCGGCTTTAGCGATGCAGTTTTATCTCCGCTATTTTGACGAGCGCGGTTTTGTCGTGCCACGAAGGTGAAAGTTAAAACAAATTCATATAAAATGTTTTTGGAAAATGGTTACATGGTTAGGGATAACTTGTTAGAGGATGGACAATATAGAGGGTTTAGATTTAATTCAAGTCATAAGATTAGAACATATTTGTAAATCACTGTAGTGGGGCATGGATAAGGAATATAAGCACTGAGTGTGCCATGTTGATATCTATTCTATTTAAGAACCTATTTTCTGATGATAAGCTATTGTATTTGTATTTAATAGATTTATAGGCCGCCCAATCCCGAAGGACTCCTGTTTGATGTAGAAGATTTTTAAAAAGATGGGCATGGCAGAATCGGCAAATGTCCTAAAACAGGGCTGTCAAACTCCCAGCCTGTGAGACAGACGCGTCATGCGCTGGCCACACCCACACCCGGTTTAGCGAAGAGGGGAAAAGTCCCGATACATCACACTGCCATGATAACATGAGTTTGACACCCCTGTCCTGAAATTTGGGATATCCTATTTAATTTCTTTTTAACTTTTGTAGTATGTGTTTCTTTTAATGTTGTACGCCGCCCTGAGTCCTTGGGAGAAGGGCGGCATATAAATCGAATAAACCTCAAACCTCAAATGTTCCTTTTCCTTTCCATATGAAATTAGCGTAGCTATAATTTAAAGAAATGACCTGAAGCAATCACATTAAGCCTCTCTGAGGCTGCATAATCAATTTGAAAGCATTGCTTACTGAGAATGAGGGCCGGATTTAGATGAAAAGAGGCCCTAGGCTATTCCACTTATGAGGCCCTTTCATCTCCCATTTTTAAGTTTGTAAATTACATGAGAGACAATAAAATACATCGTTACTGTGATATATATCAATATATATCAATATATATAGCTGGCCTCCTGACGGAGGGTGGCTCTGCTCTGCGGCAAAGGCAGCGAGGCCAGCCGCCTCCCCTGCTGCGCTCAGCTGCCCGGCTCGGCCCCCTCGCCCTCACCTGCCTGGCCGCTGGTGGGCTCCGCGTCGACGGGGCGGCTACTGGGAGCGGCCGCGTCTCTCGCCCGACCGCCGGTGCCGGGAACGTGGGCGGGCTCCCCAACTGCCGCGGGCGTGGAACGATCTTAACCAATACATTTTTATGTTTGTTTATTAGTCATCTGCGTAGAATTTCTCCTTATTTTCGGTTCAGTGTTTTAGTCTTCACTGTTTTTAGAATAGTGTAATTTTAATTTTGCTAACAATTTGAATGTAGGCCCCTCTTGATCTTGAGGCCCTAGGCTGAAGCCTAGTTAGCCTATAGGGAAATCCGGTCCTGTGTACATTAGTGGCAGGCATGTCTCATCTTGCACTAATATCATTCTTTACCTGTAGGATCCCTTGCTCTGTTTGGTGGTGTATGGATAGATTTGATGCTGATGATTTGGGAGTTGTGTAGCTAAGGACAGGACCACAGAGTTCCAAATTGGGGAAAGCTGATTTAGGGCACGAAGCCCTAAATTATCGTTGAGATAATGGTAATGAAATTCTCTTGAGTTTAAAGCGGAGGACATGTGAAATAAAGAAGAATGGTGATCTGTAGATTCAGCCTGAGAAAAGTGTAAAAGGGCATGGGGGCTCTTCAAGAAATGGTGTCTCAAAACCTCTAGGCTGCTCCTTGTAGGAGATTTGAGCAAAGGAAACTGCAGAAATAAAATCGAATTGCCTAGAACTGAAAAGTCTGATTAGCATTTTTTTTTTAGTGCCTAAACTACTTGAAAAAGGAACTTTCCTAAGATCAGCTGTAGAGCGTCTCAAGGTTGAACCGGAAAAGGATTAGAATTTTCCTGCCTTTGTGGAATCTGCTTGTAACAACTCGGGGAAGCTCTTGGCTAGATCCAAATTACCTGTGTACCAATATTTTGCATATTTTTCTGTGAGAGAGAGCCGTTTTCACAGAAGGATATTGTTTCTCTGAATCTATTTTGTCCCTTCCCAATCCCGGTTTAGGCTGTCAATTTCCCCATAGGGCTTAAAGTTTTGTTGACAAGTCACTAGATCAGTGTTTCTCAACCTTGGTGACTTTAAGTCCTGCGGACCTCAACTCCCAGAATTCCCCAGCCAGCTATGCTTTTATTTAAATAAATAGCCAAGTCACATTAAGCCAGTGTTTCTCAACCTTGGTGACTTGAAGTCCTGCGGACTTCAACTCCCAGAATTCCCCAGCCAGCTATGCTTTTATTTAAATAAATAGCCAAGTCACATTAAGCCAGTGTTTCTCAACCTTGGTGACTTTAAGTCCTGTGGATTTCAACTCCCAGAATCCCCCAGCCAGCTATGCTTTTATTTAAGTAAATAGCCAAGTCACATTAAGCCAGTGTTTCTCAACCTTGGTGACTTTAAGTCCTGTGGATTTCAACTCCCAGAATTCCCCAGCCAGCTATGCTTTTATTTAAATAAATAGCCAAGTCACATTAAGCCAGTGTTTCTCAACCTTGGTGACTTGAAGTCCTGCGGACTTCAACTCCCAGAATTCCCCAGCCAGCTATGCTTTTATTTAAATAAATAGCCAAGTCACATTAAGCCAGTGTTTCTCAACCTTGGTGACTTTAAGTCCTGCGGACTTCAACTCCCAGAATCCCCCAGCCAGCTATGCTTTTATTTAAGTAAATAGCCAAGTCACATTAAGCCAGTGTTTCTCAACCTTGGTGACTTTAAGTCCTGCGGACTTCAACTCCCAGAATCCCCCAGCCAGCTATGCTTTTATTTAAGTAAATAGCCAAGTCACATTAAGCCAGTGTTTCTCAACCTTGGTGACTTTAAGTCCTGTGGATTTCAACTCCCAGAATTCCCCAGCCAGCTATGCTTTTATTTAAATAAATAGCCAAGTCACATTAAGCCAGTGTTTCTCAACCTTGGTGACTTTAAGTCCTGCGGACTTCAACTCCCAGAATTCCCCAGCCAGCTATGCTTTTATTTAAATAAATAGCCAAGTCACATTAAGCCAGTGTTTCTCAACCTTGGTGACTTGAAGTCCTGCGGACTTCAACTCCCAGAATTCCCCAGCCAGCTATGCTTTTATTTAAATAAATAGCCAAGTCACATTAAGCCAGTGTTTCTCAACCTTGGTGACTTTAAGTCCTGCGGACTTCAACTCCCAGAATCCCCCAGCCAGCTATGCTTTTATTTAAGTAAATAGCCAAGTCACATTAAGCCAGTGTTTCTCAACCTTGGTGACTTTAAGTCCTGCGGACTTCAACTCCCAGAATCCCCCAGCCAGCTATGCTTTTATTTAAGTAAATAGCCAAGTCACATTAAGCCAGTGTTTCTCAACCTTGGTGACTTTAAGTCCTGTGGATTTCAACTCCCAGAATCCCCCAGCCAGCATAGCTGGCTGGGGAATTCTGGGAGTTGAAGTCCACAGGACTTAAAGTCACCAAGGTTGAGAAACACTGCACTAGATAGTGACAAAGGAGAGTGACTTGCCAGTTTCCCCAGGGGTGGATGGCAGAAGACGGGTCTCTGGAATACTGTTGCTGTGGCTTCGCATTGCTGTTGCTAAGGAGTTCTCCTCTTGAGGCTTCACTAGGCTGGCAGTGAAAAGGCCAGATTGCTGCTACGAGATGAAACAACAACTCTTGGCTTTTGTGGAAGAAGTTTTGCTGTATCCCTACTGGTTACATCTTGCAATCCTACTGTTAGAATGAAAACTCTTTTTCTGATAGCCGCCTCCTTCAAACTATCTGGATCTTCCTTCATTTCTGGAGAGCCATTGTGGGGTCCCCCCCCCTTTTTTTTTCCATTAATAGCTGGCTCTGTACTTGAAGATTTTGGGAGTAAACGACATCTGGATGTGAATGATCAAGGGGGAAAAAAGGAAGCTATTTTGAAATGTGTCTGTTATAGTGCAACATGATTTAGAACAGTGTTTCTCAACCTTGGCAACTTGAAGATGTCTGGACTTCAACTCCCAGAATTCCCCAGCCAGCGAATGCTGGCTGGGGGATTCTGGGAGTTGAAGTCAGGACATCTTCAAGTTGCCAAGGTTGAGAAACACTGATTTAGAAGCACCTGCACCATAATTTCTACAATTATTGGCTGAGATGCATTTGTCTCTGAACTGTAGATCTATTTATTTTTTTTAAAAGCTACCGTAAAAGAGAAGCTTAGGTGAATGAACACAAAATGTAAATGAGTTTTCCAAATCCACTATTTATGAGAATGAGAATGTCTGATTAAATTTAAATTTAAATTTTTTTTAAAGACGTTGCCATTTCTTTATTTTACAGCTTCAAATAACATATCCGATTTCTCCGAATTATTGTACATTTTATGTATGAAGTGCTGTTTTTTTAAAAGAATGTGCTGTCTAACCAATTTCGTGTAAATATATATACCTCTGTAATAAACAATATAGAGTGTACTGGTGTGCTGGTTAAGACACTTATGCTACAAATTGGGAGATGATGAGTTCCAGTCCTGCGTTACGTAAATAGCCAGCTTGGAGGTTTGGGGCCAGTCAATCCCTTCAGCCCTAAGAAGCAGGCAAGGGCAAACCATTTCCAAACTCTTGCGAAGAAAACTGCCGGGACTAGTCAACATTGAGTCAACATTGACTCGAAGGCATTAACAAAATGAACAATATGGCTTATCCATAGCTTCCAAGTTCGAAAAGCTGTGACTTCTTTGAAATGTTGATCTGGATTTTATGGGTAGCTTTGCTATTGCTACTGATCTTGCTATGTTCACTTGTTCTACAATGAATGCACAGTATACTTAGTAAATACATTGTCAATTATATTAACCAACGCTAACTCATGTCAATTAAAAGTATAAGAGTAGAACAAATCTTTGGCAATGCTACTGACTTGAATTTTTTCCCTGGAAATTTAAAACCATAAATGCCTCTTTGTACTGCACTGGAAAAACAACACATGACAATTATCAAATACTGCAATATTTGTTTCAGACACCAAGCAACATTGGATGTTAAATAAGCCAGTATAAAGTATCTGATGAGAATTTGAGAAGTCCTTGGAGAATAAAATACTGTATAGTTTTTCCTGAACATTCATAAAGAGTACATAGGAATGACGTTTTTCATGCACGATGTCTACAGAGCAAACAACTTATATTTCCTTTCCATTTTTAAAAAAAAACTTCAAAAGTTATGAAGAATTTGCATTCTTAATTTAATTTACTGGGAGCTGAGCTGCATCTTTATTTCATAATGTAGGATTGTATCTTATTCGTGCACATAAATCGGATTATACAAAACATAGTTCTTGAGTTATACGAAAAATTACATAATTCTTTCCTATTAAACAGATAACTAAAGTATGCTTGAAGTATTTCCCCTTTGGACTTCCTCATGCCATCTCCCCGTGCACCAACACATTTTTTTTCTTTTTAAAAAAAGAAGCAGGTTTGACCACATGGGTTGAACAGATCGACGGGAGATAACGAAGCTACCCTGTTTCTTACAGGATGCATACATGAAAAGGCGCTTAGTGTTTGTGAAACACATTTCAGGAAAGCAGCTGAGGCTGGCATTTCCTATGGTAGTCAGGTGATACTTTCATTTCACTCCCATGGCATCCTGTTACCCCAAAGTGGCAGCTGATGGCTTTTAATAAAGTTGAGAGCAGAGGGAACAGCTGGGCCAACTCATGGTGCTTTCACTGGCCATCCTTACCCCGCCACTTCTAATGATGCTTATTATTCCATTCATGGACACTGTCCTAGTTTTTGTATTTGTATTTGTATTTATTGCACATTTATAGGCCGCCCTTTTCCCTGAGGGGACTCAGGGCGGCTTACAATCAAAGGGGAAAGGGAGTGTAGGACAATACAAAAAAGATGTGAACAAAAATAAATTAAACAGTAAAACTCAACATTCACTCAGCATTCGGGAGGGGCGAAAGTAGACTTATCCCCAGGCCTGACGGGCTAGCCAGATCTTGAGGGCTGTACGGAAGGCCTGGACGATGGTGAGGGTACGGATCTCCACGGGGAGATTGTTCCATAGTGTCGGAGCCGCAACAGAGAAGGCTCTCCTCCGAGTAGTCGCCAGTCAGCACTGACTGGCGGATGGAATACGGAGGAGGCCCACTCTATGCGATCTGATGGGACGCAGGGAGGTAATTGGCAGAAGGCGGTCTCTCAAATAGCCAGATCCACTACCATGGAGCGCTTTATAGATGGTAAGAAGGACCTTGAAGTGCACCCGGAGATCAACAGGTAGCCAGCGCAGCTCACAGAGGATCGGTGTTATGTGGGCGAACCGTGGTGCGCCCACGATCACTCGCGCGGCCGCATTCTGGACTAGCTGAAGTCTCCGGATGCTCTTCAAGGGCAGCCCCATGTAGAGCACATTGCAGTTGCAATGTAGTTGCATAGTAGTTTTGATTCCCCCTCCTCATTTTTAAAAAATCATTTCCTAAATGCTAGTCCAATGATCCCTGGGTTCTCCCCATGAAAATAATGGCTGTGATGGCTGTTGGTTCAATTATAGCTATATCTTTGGGGTTGGAAACAACCTATCCGAGTGATGAAGCTGGAAGTCAGGAGAGAGTAGATTATATGGCTGGCCTACACTATCAAAGTTAGTCTGCCACCATAGGATGTGGTGGGAAATAAAACTTTCCACCACTGTCAAATAATAAACCCAGTGAAGAGAGAGATTATCTTAACCTTTGTTCTAGGGTTTAGGCAGCAAAACATCTTAGAATAATAGCTCTGCCTGGATACTTTTACACAGAAGCTTTAGTTGAGTGTCATCAAAAGGTCTTAAATCAGAGTATCCAGGTTTAATGATTGAATCGCTTGTAAAAGGATGATCTCAGTACTCTTGAGGAAGAGGCAGTTTCTGTTATTTGAGTTGGGCTAAGTTGACAACATCAGTTAACATAGTACAACAATCCTTGATTTGAAACGGAGTTTAATCCTTGAACATTTGTCTGGAATGGTCTAGGGCAGTGTTTCTCAACCTTGGCCACTTGAAGATGTCCGGACTTCAACTCCCAGAATTCCCCAGCCAGCATTCCCCAGCCAACTGGCTCAAGGTTGACTCAGCCTTCCATCCTTCCGAGGTGGGTAAAATGAGGATCCGGATTGTTGGGGGAGATATGCTGACTCTGTAAACCGCTTAGAGAGGGCTGAAAGCCCTATGAAGCGGTATATAAGTCTAACTGCTATTGCTATCTTTTTAAAAAAAACATTTTTATTTCCATTTTCATAACATACACTCACATGTATACTATCCATAGCCAGTATCATATAGTAATAAATAATGATTACATCAGTTCCTCTTGTCATCAACGCCCCCCAAAAATAAAAACCCATTATTAGCTCTTCTGCTCTCCATACACCTCTTCCTTCTACCTCTCTCCTACCTCCTTTCTTCCCTCCGTCATCCTTTTCTACTCTACTTCCCCTTCCTTTCTCCTTCTCCTCTCTCTTCATTCCACTCCTCCTTATCCTCCTCATCTTCCCCCCTTACCCTCTCTCCTATCCCTCTCTTCCCATCTTTCTCTCTACATTCCACTCCTCCTTATCCTCATCCTCCTCATCTTCCCCCCTTACCCTCTCTCCTATCCCTCTCTTCCCATCTTTCTCTCTACATTCCACTCCTCCTTATCCTCATCTTCCTCATCTTCCCCCCTTACCCTCTCTCCTATCCCTCTCTTCCCATCTTTCTCTCTACATTCCACTCCTCCTTATCCTCATCCTCATCTTCCCCCCTTACCCTCTCTCCTATCCTTCTCTTCCCATCTTTCTCTCTACATTCCACTCCTCCTTATCCTTATCCTCCTCATCTTCCCCCCTTACCCTCTCTCCTATCCCTCTCTTCCCATCTTTCTCTCTACATTCCACTCCTCCTCATCCTCATCCTCCTCATCTTCCCCCCTTACCCTCTCTCCTATCCCTCTCTTCCCACCTCCCTTCTGTTTCCCACTCTTCCTCTCCTTGGTGTATTTCCGCTTCTGAGCAAACTCCAATCTAGGTTGATAGCATTTATCTCTTGAATGTAGTCATCTCGATCCGCTTCATCCAGTCGAGTTTCTGCAAGGGCTGCAAGTGTTTCATATCCCCTCCTTAAAGGGTGATGGGACCCAGAGAGACCTTTTCCCTTTTGCTTGAGTAGCCAGAAGGCAGGCAACATCTTTCCTACAGGGAAGCAGTTTTAAGAGCCCCCCCGCAGGAAAAACCGATGCGGAAAGGCGCAGTGGCTGGGCGAGAGGGATGGGGAAGGGCCAGAGCGACTGTGTGGCGCTGTCGGCTTCCACCTTCCACCCAACTCGAAAGGAAACTCCGCCACGGAGCCAGGAAAGAGCCGCGGTGTCACCTCCGCTGCGCGGCTCAGGTAGGGGCAGCCAGGCACCTGCGGGGCGGAGTCTGCCCAGGCCGGGCCGCGTCGTCTCAGAGGCTTCGGAGCGGCAGCCGCGAGTCCCGCTTCTTTGGCTGGCTCCGTCCGTCCATGCCTCCAGCATGGCTCTGGAAAGCGACCCCCGGAGGGCCAGGTAAGGCGGAGGGGGGGGGCGAAGCGGCTGGCCGGCCGCGGGGGCTGCAAGCCCTGGGCTCCCCCATCTCCTCTCCCGTCCCCCGCTTCTTTCCCTTCCTTCGCCCGTTTCCAGGTCTCCGCAATGCAGTCACTCCCGGGCGGGCAGGTGGGCGGGCGGCGAGAGCAACGGACCCGGGGAAAGCGCTCTCTACCAACGGAGGGAGGTATGGACGTGGCTCTAAGCGGCCCAGGACGGAGAGGTGCGGATGTCCGGGGCCCCTCCCGTCTTGCCAAGGTGGCTCAGGCTGCAGGCGTTGGGCACCTGGCCACGAAGCTCTCCCTCGAGGGGGAGACCCTCTCCCCACTCCCCAAGCCGAGGCTCGAACCCCCGAAGGCAGAGAGGAGGCCACAGGTGCCTCTCCTCTCCCCTCCCAGCGCTCTCCGGGAAAGAAGAGCAGAGAGAGAAACGAGAGTCTTGACATCCATCCAGAGGGAGGGGTTGAGGAAGCCGATGGAAAGTTTCCTAAAAGCTGGCAGTTGACTAGGTGTAGGATGCCCAAGCTCCGGTAGGATGGTAGGATTTGGGGCTGGAGATGGGCTGGGAGAGATGTAGGGCAGTATTTCTCAACCTTGGCAACTTGAAGATGTCTGGACTTCAACTCCCAGAATTCCCCAGCCAGCGAATGCTGGCTGGGGAATTCTGGGAGTTGAAGTCCAGACATCTTCAAGTTGCCTAGGTTGAGAAACACTGATGTAAGCTATTTTGAAATGTGTCTATTATAGTGCAACATGATTTAGAACAGTGTTTCTCAACCTTGGCAACTTGAAGATGTCTGGACTTCAACTCCCAGAATTCCCCAGCCAGCGAATGCTGGCTGGGGGATTCTGGGAGTTGAAGTCCAGACATCTTCAAGTTGACAAGGTTGAGAAACACTGATGTAGGGGGTCCTTGGGAGGGGACGCCGGAAGAAGACCAGCGCTGTCCAGGAGCCCCCCAAGGAAGGTCACCTGCTGACCTCTTCCTCCTCCTCCTCCAGCTTTTCAAGATCTTTCCTCTCGCTTTCCTTCCTCTTCCTCTCCCTCTCTATCCAAGGCTGCGTGGTGGGAACTGCGATAGGGGTTTCGCCAATCCAGACAACAGACGTTTGAGCAGTTAAAATATTCAGCTTATTTCTAACTTTTCCCCAAACCCAAGTGAACTCCGCTTCGGTTAGGCTCCCGAGGAGCTTGGAAAGAATGATTCACCTCTAAGCTTTCCATTCTAAAAATTCTAATCAGATAATCGAAGGTCTTGTCAGATCTGCATTCCCCAATAGGAGCTCAATTTAAACAACCAAACACTTGGAATTGAAAATCTGCCTGCTGAAGTCTAAAATTAAGAGTTGAATTTTAAAGCACCCCTGTTTTATTACTTCCTCCCATTTATTCCCCACAATAATAATTTGAGAGGCAATTTGAGCTAAAGAAGAGTAACTTGGCCCAAAATCTATCAAAGCCAATAGCTGTAAACCTGTGTTTTTAACCCTAGCCCAATCCTGTATCCGCTCTGCCACACTGGCATCAGCATGGTAGAAATAGTTAGAGAGGCAGACCCATTTTCCCTTACATGTGGATACACAGGTATTGTCACTCTTCTGAACTAGAAGAGCCATTCTTACGTGGAATGAGCCAGAGACCTATTTAAATTAGCATTCTAGTTCTGATAACAGTCACACGGATGTCCCAGCAAATGTCCAAGTCGATTGTCCCAGTGGCAGGACTGTAAGTAGAACTCTCAAGGCGAAATCCTCAGAATGGGTCCCCATCCCAATTTAAATTGCTTTTTAATAGAATTAAAAATTAACCTGCAGAAAAACCCTGCAAATATAAATATATAAATATATAAATATATAAATATATATATATATATATATATATATATATATATATATATATATATATATATATATATATAAAGAAATAAGTTCGGAGTGAGCTCCTTCTTCTGGAGCTGTGGTTATGAAAAAGATAGTGCTCAACCTCTGAATAAGGAAGTGATTGGCATTAATTTAAGTTCACTGAATCAATGTTAATAAACATTGTTAATAAATTTAACGTTCTGAATTTGAGCAGGAAAGGTATAATTGTAGGATAGGGGAAATGATCCTGGGCAGCTGTTATGTATGAAAACAATCTGGGTGTCTTGATGGATGACTGACTGAATATAACTTTAAGTTCACTGAATCAATGTTGATTAGGCAGATTTATGATGATACTGCTGTAATAACTTGTGAATAAATTCATCTGGATAAATAATTGATCACAGAGATGCAGATGGGGCACGGCAACTCTGTTATTCTATTGCAGCTAGCACTCCACTGTTAATAATTTTAACTTCCCCAAATTAAAGCAAAACAAATAAATGGAAAAAAGTTAGAGAACTTCCTTATAGGGTATATCAGTACTTTGTTTAGAAAACCCCGGGTCCCTAATTCTTTAGACCTACAATTTCCATAATATTTGTTGGGGGACATCAAGGAAATTGAAATCCTACTTTTTAAAATTATTACGGCATCTTAAAATTACTATCCTTTGTAGAGGGAGCTGCTGCTGTTCAGTTAGATTTATGTGCCAACTTTTCTCCAGGAAGACAAATCAGTATGCACACCTCTTTTTCTCCTTCACTTTTATCTCACAATTACCTGTCTTGAATCTTACTGATTCTATAATTATTTAAAACTAATTAATAACTCCTCTATAAAATAAGTTAAACTGAGAGATAGATTGACTGAACAAAAGTTCACCTGATCAACTTTTATTGGTGAGAATGGATTTGAATCAGCGTCTCCCAGGCTTAACCTTTACACTGAAGAGATACAGCATGAATTTTTCTTTTTAACAGACAAATTTATAGCTTTCAAACTGAATTTGTTGTGCATCATGTACTTGGTTAATTAAGTTATAGATCATACATCTTAGCACTTCTTCTGGCCCCCTAATACCCACATAAATATATGTATCTAGTGAAGGTGGAAATGTATTTCTAACCTGCTGATGAAAATGAAAACACGAGATTTTTAAAGTGGCAGGGAGACAAACGTTTTCTATAGTACTGCGTTCTTGCACAGCAGTGGTGGGTTTCAAAAATTGTTCGAACCTACTCTGTGGGTGTGGCCTCCTTTGTGGGAGTGGCTTGCCACCCATGTGACCGGATGGGAGTGGCTTGCTGCCCATGTGACCGGATATGAAATTATGAATTAGTCTTTAGGTCGGTTCAAGTAGCTATTCAGAAACTCTGGCATTTGAAGCATGCAAGTCTTAAAGCTGTCAAGTTACAAGACCCTCACACCCCTAACCCTTTAGAAAAAAAAAACTAGGGGTCTTCAAACCTGACAGCTTTAAGGCTTGTGGACTTCAACTCCCAGAATTCCTCCTCCAGTCACGTTGGCTCAGGAACTCTGGCATTGAAGCGTGCAAGTCTTAAAGCTGTTGAGTTACAAGATCCTTGCACCCTAACCCTTTAGCAGTGGTGGGTTTCAAAAAAATGTTGGAAGCTCTTCTGTAGGTGTGGCCTGCTTTCCGGGTCCACTGGTTGAACCTCTTCTAACCGGTCCGGTAGATTTGACGAACCGGTTCTACCGAATAGGTGCGAACTGGTAGGAACCCACCTCTGTTGCACAGACACTTCCAAAAAGAACTGGATTATGCCTTGTGTGTGAGCTGAAGCATGGCCTGGCTTTGTACATGCTGCATTTGCTAATTACTGGGATGGTGAACACCTTTTAATGGGAGTACTACTATATCTGGCAGCCTTTCTGCATCTCCTTGCTTCCATCTAATGATCACCTCCATTTTTGTCATGACTCAGTGTCGGTGGTAGTCCTGTTCTGTTCCTGGTGTTTGCTCCCATTGTTTACTAGTAACTGATAAACCACCTGACTCACTGAGTTGGTACACTCTGAATTTAGACTTCCTATTGTTTACAAAAACACAAAGTTATCTGTATTCTTCTGTGTTTCTCACAAGTAGCTGCACTATCCAGGAAGCAGATATGATAGATAAACTACCTGTTAATTTAGTGGCATGCATTTTTTCTTTCTTTCTTTTTTGAATTTTTATCTTTTATTCTCTTACATACCATTTTAAATATACATTCACATAATGGTTATTCTTCTTCACATTTATCATTCTTATACATTTATTATTTCATTTAATAGGTTATAATATACAGTTTGGGTTGCTTTATTTACCATCCTTTCCTCCTGTTGTAGCGCCAACTTATTTTCCCTTTCTTTTCTCCCTCCCTCCCTTCTCTACTTCCTTCCTTCCTCCTCTCCTTCCCCTTCCTTCTTCCCTTCCCTCTCCCCTACTCCTACTCTTCCTCTTCCCCTTCCTACTCTCTCTGCTTCTCTTTCTCTCCCTTCCACCCTCCTCTACTTACCTCTTTCTTCTTTCCCCTCTCTTCTTCTCATTCTCTCCTCCTCTCTCCCTTTCTTTTCTGTTGTTATAGGTGTCTCTTTCAAATCTCAGTTTATGTTTCCTTGGGATGGTATTTCCGCAAACCCAAATATAATTTAATATTATTTCTTATCCCCTTACCTTCGCTAATCTATCCTAACTATATTTCCCCCCCTTTGTGTCTCGCTCTTGTATATATACTTATATATTTAATATTTTCTTTTCTGATTTCCCCTTCCTCCTCGCCTTTTCCATTTAACGGTGCATCATCTGGGTTCTATATCTTCTCCCTATTTTCTTTTCTAGTTTCCTTTCTCTGACCAATCATAAAATCTTCCCCATGTCTTGAAGTACTCCGATTCCTCTTTATCCTTTATTTTCATTGTCAACCTATTCATCTCTGCACAATCTAATATCTTTTTATTATCTCTTCATCTGTTGGTAGCTTATTTAGTTTCCAATTTTGGGCAAATACGATTCTTGCTGCAGTAGTTACATCTATAATCAAATAGGTACTGTATATACTCGAGTATAAGCCTAGTTTTTCAGCCCACTTTTTGGGCTGAAAAAAGCCGCCTCGGCTTATACTCGAGTCAGTGAAAAATTTGCCCGAAATGGAGGAGAAAAAGGGGCGGGGCCATGCCGCTGGGTGACACTCGTGAATGGCCCGGTGCCCCTGTGAGTTTCCCCTCCCTCTGTGTCAGTTTGCCGCGCAGCGCGCACCGCACCATCCCCCCTCCTCACGTTCTAATGTAATGCAGGGCTGTCTTATGATTCCCCTTCCTCCCCCTCCTGCCGCTCTGCAACGATGTCCCACCTCGTCCTTGTTATGGCAAGCAGCCACATAGCGATGTCCCACCTCCTCTGGTACAGTGATCCAATGATAGGAATCACTGTGCCGTGTGTCATAGGAGGCGGGACATCGCTCCCGCGGCTGCACGGGACATCATCATCACAGCGGGACATCAGCATCATGAGGTGAGTGAAGTATTTCATTGAATACACCGCTATTTTACTGTTTTTCTTTGAAATAAATATTCAAAAACATTATTGGTATCTATTTTTATTTTTGAAATTTACCGGTAGCTGCTGCATTTCCCACCCTAGGCTTATACTCGAGTCAATAACTTTTCCAGTTTTTTGTGGTAAAATTAGGTGCCTCGGCTTATATTCGGGTCGGCCTATACTCGAGTATATACGGTATCCTCTTTCTTAAATTTCTCTGGGATAATACCTAGTAAAAATATCTCTGGTTCTAAATTCTATTTCTTGTTGTAACATTTTCTTTAGCCACACTCTTATCTTAGTCCAATATTCCCTTGCTTCTGTACATGTCCACCACATATGATAATAGGAACCTATTGCCTGTTGACCCTTCCAACATTTCTCTGATTTATCTCTAAACATCTTTACTAATTTTTCCGGTGACATGTGCCATCTACGGCATGCATTTTTCTTGAGTAAGTCAAATTGGTATCGATACAGAACTCTGCTGCAGTTACCACATTGCAAAATAAGTTCCTAGACTGAGACAAATTTGACAAAGATGTGGAATTATCATTAAATGGTTATTGATTGCCATAAGTCCTAATATTAGAAAGGAGCAATAACTTCATGCTATTACCGGTATACTTCTATCAATGCTACCTAGGATGGCATTTGCTATTTTTACAGCTGTATCGCATTATATTATATCTAACTAACAGCAGCAGCTCGCTTTACAAAGAATAGTAATTTTAAGATGCCATAATAATTTTAAAAAGTAGGATTTCAATTTCCTTGATTCCCTCAACAAATATTGTGGAAATTTTAGGTCTAAAGAATTAGGGACCTGGGGTTTTCTAAACAAAGTACTGATATACCCTATAAGGAAGTTCTCTAACTTTTTTTCCAATTTATTTGTTTTGCTTTAATTTGGGGAAGTTAAAATTATTAACAGTGGAGTGCTAGCTGCAATAGAATAACAGAGTTGCCGTGCCCCATCGGCATCTCTGTGATCAATTATTTATCCAGATGAATTTATTAACAAGTTATTATAGCAGTATTATCATAAATTCGCCTAATCAACATTGATTCAGTGAACTTAAAGTTATATTCAGTCAGTCATCCATCAAGACACCCAGATTGTTTTCATACATACAGCTGCCCAGGATCATTTCCCCCTATCCTACAATTATACCTTCAGGTTTTCCTACTCAAATTGAGAACGTTAAATTTATTCTTGTTGAAATTCATTTTGATGTTATCTGCCAATTGCCAAGGTTGCCATGAATCTTGACGTTACCCCCTCCCCAAGACATTTGCTATCTCTCCATCTTTTCCTTGTTCACAGATGTAATAATCATATTTTCTATTATCCAAATTTTTATAAATTCGTTGAACAGCATAGGTATTAGACTGGAATCCCTGAAATATGCTTTCAACTTGATGTCTTTTCAGCATGATACATCATCGGGTTTAATTATTTTCTTGGTTCTGTACTAATCTAATGGTAACATTTTCCAGTTCACCGTTCGTCATCTCCCTTACTGGGGTCTCATAAAAGACTGTTAAATATTTTGCTAAGATGAAGATACATTATGCTCACTGCACTCTAACAATAAACCAAACTCTGTCCCAAAAAACAAATGTTGGCCTGGTATCACTTAATCTTAACAAGCCTATGGCTCTCGCCAACAATACATTCTTCTCCAAATACTCAGTGATCAGATGCTTAATTATATGTTTCAGAGTTTTGTCTGGTAATTGATATTAAGCAGACCAGCCTAGATCTTCTTTTTCCCCTCCTTTTAAGGATTTCCCATTCTCCAGTTTTTTTTTAGCACTAGGCCCATACGCTATACTTTCTCAAAACATCCTAAAAAGTTGCTCCAAGATGATAAACTTCACAAACCTCTTTCGGATTTCAGATAATTTGGTTCTGGGCTCATTTATGTGTCCCTTCTGGCCCCAGTGTGAAGACAGCCATTCATCCCATCCCCGCAATTTCCTTTCATAGTTTCTTCTTCTTCTGCAAACAGTATTTTTCCAGTCCTACCATCGTAAACTGTGTTCATGATTTAATCTGCAGCTGGTTGTTCTAAGATTAATTTAGAGTTGGAGGCCTGTCCTGTTTCCTGCTAAGCATGGAAGGTATGACACATCTCTAACATTCAGAGCCATTTGCTTTTTGCCAAGGGGATAATGTTCCTCTGTAGCCATCACTGAGCCGAGGTGGCGCAGTGGTTAAATGCAGCACTGCAGGCCACTTCAGCTGACTGTTATCTGCAGTTCAGCTGTTCAAATCTCACCGGCTCAGGGTTGACTCAGCCTTCCATCCTTCCGAGGTGGGTAAAATGAGGACCCAGATTGTTGTTGGGGGCGATATGCTGACTCTGTAAACCGCTTAGAGAGGGCTGAAAGCCCTATGAAGCGGTATATAAGTCTAACTGCTATTGCTATCTCTCACACTGCTCTGACAACCTTTGGTGAGACAAGGAGGGGAAGTAAATCTTTTCAGTGTAAGTTCTTCTGACATCCAAACGTCCCACGGCCCCGTATTCAGTGGTCCACTGTACCCCAGGAATACCATCTGCAAAGGCACTTCCCAGAGATATTGGCTGGCCATCACTCTTAATGCCACAGAGCCTAAACTCTGGAACTGTAGACCAGGTGTTCAACACTGAACTAATAGACAACTAGAAATCTATGAACCTGGCCTTAGTCAGGAATGGACTGTTGGCCATTGTGACTAAGAGTCTCCAATGGTTGTTTCAAGGTGTGGCATCTGTGTGCTGCTGCTATATATCTAGATGACACGTCCTGTAGTCTTGGACAGATGTGGATGGAGCTGCTTCTCTGGTGGGATCTTGGCTCCCACATAACTCTTCAGCTGGCAATCAAGGGCAGCTTTTCTGCAGGAATGTGGCTTCTTCCCTGGTTGGTGATAGAAGCAGTGGGGGAAGAGAAGGATGAGGAGCAGGTCTTTGGGGGATGAACTTCCCTGGCATTCAAAATACCTACTTCTCCCACGGAATGGCAGTTGAAGATTTATTTTCCTGCTTTCTCTTCCCACAGGAGAACCACTGTTTTGCTGGTGTTTCTCCAACGCTCAGACTCCCACCAGTAATTGGCTTGAAGAAAGCATTTTCTATTTCTATGGTTTCTCCCTTTCTCAGTTCTGCTGCCATCAGAACCTCTGCTTCACTGATGAGGTAGAATAAGGGCTAAAAACGCAGTCAGCTGTCCCGGCAACTGGCATCACTTTTAGCCACTCTTGAATGTTTCCATGTATACAGCAAGAGCATTTAAATGTGTTCTTGATAGCCACATTTGCTGTATCTTGAATAGCTGTTCTCTCTTGGTGTCATTTTGTTCCGCTTAGCTTCATTCCTTTTTGGGGAGAACAACAAAGCAAAGATGATACTGTGTAACTCCGTTTTTTCTTTTCTTTTTACATTCAGCAGAGTCAAAAACACCTTTTTATTCCCTGAAACCCAACAGAATGTTGGAAGAAATTATGCAAAGGACTGGGTGTGTGTGTGTGTGTGCGGAGGAGGCCACGTCTCTGTCAGCAGAATAATTCTCCAAAATTGAAACAGAGCAGAACCAAATCTGCAGGGCCGGATTTAGATGAAAAGAGGCCCTAGGCTATTCCACTTATGAGGCCCTTTCACCTCCCATTTTTAAGTTTGTAAATGACATGAGAGACAATAAAATACATCATTACTGTGATATATATATCAATATATATCAATATATATAGCTGGCCTCCCAACGGAGGGCGGCTCTGCTCTGCGGCAAAGGCAGCGAGGCCAGCCGCCTCCCCTGCTGCGCTCAGCTGCCCGGCTCGGCCCCCCTCGCCCTCACCTGCCTGGCCGCTGGTGGGCTCCGCGTCGACGGGGCGGCTACTGGGAGCGGCCGCGCCTCTCGCCCGACCGCCGGTGCCGGGAACGTGGGCGGGCTCCCCAACTGCCGCGGGCGTGGAACGATCTTAACCAATACATTTTTATGTTTGTTTATTAGTCATCTGCGTAGAATTTCTCCTTATTTTCGGTTCAGTGTTTTAGTGTTCACTGTTGTTAGAATAGTGTAATTTTAATTTTGCTAACAATTTGAATGTAGGCCCCTCTTGACCTTGAGGCCCTAGGCTGAAGCCTAGTTAGCCTATAGGAAAATCCGGCCCTGCAAATATGGTATGGGAGAGAAACTGGAAAAAGAAAGACCAGGTTCAAAAACAGGCTAGATCCAGTTGGGGCTGTGGAGAAAAACATTCCGGGAAAACGTCCCCCAATGCATCTTTGTGGGAAAGACTCAGCCACGTCAGAGTCCTGGTAACTCCTCCCTTCTAAGCTGCTCTTCCTTTTAGTCCCATGGCCTCATGACAGAGCATATGCAACCTAACCTATGCTCCGCTGGGTACACTTGTATGGGACGCAACATGAAAGGAAAGCAAATGGACATTTGCACAGGCATTGTTCTTTTTCTTCTTAGTGTTTTCCTGCAAATGCCACTTTTTCCCCAGATCAACCAACAGTTGATCCATTGGATGTGATATGAAATGACCGACTGGCTTGTCACTGAAGCCTGATCCAAAATGACCCAGTTGGCTTTCATGCCTAAGGTGGAATTAAAATTCACAATCTCCTAGTTCAGTGTTTCTCAACGTTGGCAACTTGAAGATGTCCGGACTTCAATTCCCAGAATTCCCCAGCCAGCGAATGCTGGCTGGGGAATTCTGGGAGTTGAAATCCGGACATCTTCAAGTTGCCAACGTTGAGAAACACTGTCCTAGTTTCCAGCCTGGTGCTTTAACCACTAGAACAAACCGGTTCTCATGTCAACATACATGTTGCTTTTTGCTTCATTTGCAAGCTTACATTCCATTCCCCCTAGTGGCTTTCTACATATATTAGCTATTTGTTGGTGCACTTTCTCCTATTTCCTACTCGTGACCCTTTATAATTTTGAGCTCAGTCAAAACAAATCTTTCCGTAGTTTCCTAAGTGCTCCACTATTTTTTTTAAAAAAAATGTAAATGGTGTGTGACTGAATTTCTAGTGTTCTTCTTTTTAAGAAGAATTGCACACTGAATTCTTGACATTTTCAGCTACATTTGGGGAAGACCCTTGTCTTGAATCTTGAAGAGAGCTGCAATGGGTAAATGCAGAGGAAACTAAGCTGGATAAATTATCATGTAAACCAAGACAGCACCAATATAAAACTCTGGGTCGCTGCATTCACGGGAAAAGTTGTTTAAAATTTCCCCAGGGGTTGCAGCAGCCTAAAACCTAGTTTACCAGTTGGAGAGTTTGTTGAAAGGCCATTCCTGTTTGAGTAAGGTGGGGTAACTATGCTGGCAAAGCCTGTGTTTGCTTAGTGTTGTCAGAGGTAAAAATTCTGTCTTTGGAAGGACACCTAAGCTAAACAAGTGTGACAAGGAGCCAATCGCTTCCTTCCAGAACCGCAGAGGAAGGGTATTTCCTGATCCCTATAGGAGGGAGGGAAGCCCTCAGATCTGGGAAGTTTCTCTTATAGCTTTAGAAAAAAAGGGCACATTTACACTTCTTTTTATCAGTCAGTGAGCAAGTCGTTGCTTTCCTATCTACAGCTTCGACAGCTCATGTGAGACTAATTAAATGAGGATATTATTTGTTTCTATTGAAATATAACATCTTTAATGGTAGGGAACTATTTCAGGGGTGGGGAGGGGAGCATCTCTAGAATTAAATGCTGCAGCTTGCTCTTAAAATCCGTAGAGCTGCTTCTCCCATACATAGGTAAATCAATGCCTCTTTTGATGGCTGCCCACTTGGGCCACATTTTCCAGTAATAGTCAAAACGTAGAAGATCTTTTATCTCTGTGCTTTTGCCTTAATGTTTCTCATCAACAACAAATGTTCCATTTAAGGGAAAGTCCCATTAGGAATGGCTAAAAACTAATTTGTATTTGTATTTTGTATTTTATTATTTGTATGCCACCCTTCTCCGGGAGGGACTCAGGGCGGCGAACAATTCAAGGGGGGAAAAAAAGGGGAACATAAAAAGACAAAATACAAATAATAAAAGTGGACAATAGTCGCACAACCATACATGTCGAGAGGGGAGGGGAACTCATCACCCCCAGGCCTGCCGGCAAAGCCAGGTTTTGACGGCTTTTCGGAAGGCCTGGAGAGAGGTGAGGGTCCGAATCCCTGCGGGGAGTTCGTTCCAGAGGGCCGGAGCTGCCACAGAGAAGGCCCTCCCCCGGGTAATAGCCAGGTGGCATTGGCTGGTAGACGGCACCCGGAGGAGGCCCACCCTCTGAGATCTAATGGGTCTGTGGGAGGTAATTGGGATAGTAATAATAAATAATAATAATAAATGGACAGGAGCTACAAGAGAATGTGTATCGCTCCAAATCTTAGAAGAACATCTGTGATAACTAGCTCTCTCCTTTTTTTTCCCCACCTATAGCACTTCCCTGGAGACTGCCTTAGCAGAGTGCATGGAGGCCCTGAACTGTTTCCTGCATAACCAGTTCAGTAAGAGCTTGGAAATGCTACAGGCCAGGTAAATCAGAAGTGCCAAAGCTGATTCATCCTGCACGGAGGGCAAGTGCAGGATCTCAGCTTCCTTCTCCCCCCCCCCCCCAACCACTATTCCCAGGGTTTCTAGCTCTTCTGTTGAATTAAATCCTCCTCCAGCGCTTTCCAACTAGAGAGTGCAGTGCTCACAACTACAGGGACGAAGGAAATTTGTGGGATGCAATGGGAGGAGAATTGCTTCTCAGACACTGAGCTTGAACAAACTGAAATGGGGAGCTGGGGGGGGGGGGCGAGGAATTTAACCTGGTTTGCTAGAGGTTTTTTTTTTTTGTTTTCAAATCTGAAATAAGGGAAACTATATTCCTCTAGCGTCTCCAGAAAAGTCAGTGCTAAGTGTTCCACAATAGCAGTAGCAATAGCAATAGCAGTTAGACTTATATAGCGCTTCATAGGGCTTTCAGCCCTCTCTAAGCGGTTTAAAGAGTCAGCATATCGCCCCCAACAACAATCCGGCTCCTCATTTTACCCACCTCGGAAGGATGGAAGGCTGAGTCAACCCTGAGCCGGTGAGATTTGAACAGCCGAACTGCAGAACTAGCAGTCAGCTGAAGTAGCCTGCAGTGCTGCATTTAACCACTGCGCCACCTCGGCTCTTAGTCCTGATAGTGAGAACAATCTATCAATGAAACAGTTTGCCTTCAGAAGTTGTGAATGTTCCATCACTGGAGGCTTTTAAAGAGAGACAGCCATTTATCTGAAATGGTATATAGGAT